>NC_141032.1:12382500-12537500 GCF_052040795.2 Danio rerio
CACACACACACACACACACACACACACACACACCGCTGGAAGCTCATGATGGACTGATTACTAGGACTATAAAGACACATCATTTCCACAGACTCTTTGCTGAGTCTTGTTTTTACTTGTGAAGCATTACAAACTATTTTCTCTGTTTGTCCTGCTTTGTCTTGTTTACTGTTATTGTTGTTTTGCCTTCTGTCTTGTTTCTAATTCTGTGTTTAATAAATGTTCTGTTAACATTTTTATGTTTTTATTATAGTTATTTTCAATTGAACTGTTTGTTTGTTAATGTATTATTTCTTAGTACCAATTTTTTGTTCACTCAACTTCAGACATTATAGGTCAGTGCAACTGATGTTTTCAAAAATTTTGTAAACAAGAAAAAAGGAAAGGAAATAAGAATTATGGGTTTTTTAGTTCACTCAACTTTAGGCATTCCAGTTCTGCAGACCAAAAATGTTCAGTTGGCACAACTTAAAAAGTTTTGTTACAGAGTAGCTCACCACACCAAAAAAACTAATAATCTTATGTTAACCCAACTGAATGTTTTTTTATATTGCTGACAAATAATTTTAGGTCAGTGCAGCTGATGTTTTCAAAAGTTTTTTTTTAAAACAAGAAAAAGCAAAAGGAAATAATGATTATGTTTTTTTTTCCTATTGTACTGTCTTAAAATTGTTTCCAGTGTAAGTAAAAACTGGAAGGTAGCATTTATTATTTTTTTTAAATACGCTTTCACGCTTGCCAAAACAAGAGTCAATCTGAAACTAAGCATCTATGCATTTTGTGTGCAAAAAATATGATTTGAATAAATAATTACAAATTGACACACCCATGACCGATGATCCAATGTAAGCTGTAGCTCAAACTCTGTTGGGTGGAACATGGTTGATCTTATTTGAAAAATATCTATTAAGTAAACCCAGAGACTTACTGCACTGCCAAGAATCACATCCACCCAACATCCTGGAAATGAATCAGTCTATACTGGATAACCCAAATGTTGATAGAGACCTGGGTGTGGACTTATGAAACTACTGGATCAGCGTTTATTACTTAATATGACACATTACATAGGCATAGGAACATGTTTTTGTGTTTCAGTACTTGTAGGAGACTTTTAATGTGACCCTTAGTCAATCAATCAATCAATCAATCAATCAATCAATCAATCAATCAATCAATCAATCAATCAATCAATCAATCAATCAATCAATCAATCATTTAATCAATATGATCTCTTTTGATTTAAAGTTGACATTTGATTACATTTTTACTTTTTAGATTTTTGTTTGCTTCGTTGTATCTGTCAGCACAGACAATTTGAAAGTAAACTTTTTTAGTAAACTGTCTGTGTATTCATGTGCCACAATTTATTTATCAATCAATCTATTATTAATCAGTCCATCGTTCTCAAGCCTCAGGCACCTACACTGTAATTCTGCACAAGAAGTTTGCCAGAGGAGAACTGGTCATGCCTAACTGAGCCTGTTTTTTTTCTCAAGTTTTTTTCCCTTACTTTTGTCAATTGGTGAAGTTTGTTCCTGGCCACTGGCTTGTACGGTTTAGGACTTGTTGAGCTGTATGCCATGGATTTGCTCTTCAGTGTTTTGGTTTTCAGCAGTGACAATTACATTACGTAAACGAACTTCAACTGTAAAAACTGGACTGAGGCAGTTTTAATTTACTAGGGTGACACTTTATTTTGATGGTCCATTTGAGTAGTAGACTGTCTGCTAAATATCTGTTAATACTGACATTTAACAGTCCTTCAACAGTCATTAAACTGACTATAAGAAACTTTGCAAGTACATGTCAACTTACTCTAACCCCAACCTAACAATCTACTTCTAATCTAATGAGAATTAATTGGCAGATGCAATGTAACTTCAATTGAACAAACAGACCATCAAAACACAGTGTTCTTTACTAGAACTTGATCTATTTTAAACTGCTTTGACAAATTCTATACGTGGATAAATGGTGCTATTCGCATCTAAATAGACATGTGATCATTTTGAGTTTACTTGCTTCAAATCATTATTAAACTAAGTGATATTCCAAGTCGATCACTCTCTCTCTTATATGTTGTAATGCTGTATTTATAACGTTACTGACTGAAAACATGAGGGGATTATAAAGCAAAAGTAAATTGACACACATGTGAACATGACAAACTAATAAGGAGTTAACAAGGAGGGTGGGACTAGACAATAGACGGGAGAGCGCATGACACAGAGAGACAACACAAGCCATGCGCTCACATAAAACAGGACAAGAACATGCAGCCAATGAGAGAACTCATTAACCGCATGTTCATGACAAGACAAGCACAACACTGAAGCACACGACAAAAGCACGTGACCACAATGTAAACACATAGCCACCTGCTTTGAAAGACGCAAGACACAAGCACACGATGAATGCAAACACTCACCATGCGCTCACACACGCAGCGTGCATGCTTCATCCCAGCGCCGACCAAAACCGAAACCAACAAGACTGAGATGCTGGGAATGAAACACCACGCTGCAGACAGACGAAAACACAAACAGGAGTACAAGAGCGCGCGCGCGTCAGAAGGACGCAGAGCCCGCGCGGCCGCATCAAGCGGGAGCGCGCATGCTCTGCGCACACCAACGAAGGCGCTCACACACACGGAGACACACACAATGACAGAAACAAGTGCTTGACCCAAGAAAACCTGAGCCGAGCACAACAGGACAGGATTAGACATGACATGTCCGGATTCTGCCACCAAAACAAGAATTTACATGACCAGAGTGTCAGAACCCTGACAAAATGTAGTGGATTGAGTGTGAGATTAGGGACTCACACATCAGGAATTTGTGTTGTGTTGGCAGAAAGAAAGAAAGAAGAAATGCCTGCTTTTGTTTATCATTTTTCCTTATCTCAAACACAACAGCATTCTGGTAGTGATTGTGCTGCTTTTTTCAGGGTTAATTATTGTGATATTAAACGGTCGCTTCATGTTTGATATGTATTTTATATAAATGTCATGTCCCCTTTAAGAGGACTTCTGTGGTTGTTTTACATTAGAGATGTTAGCATGCATGTATGGGAGCTCAGTTCAGTTCTGGCGAGCTCTGAGGAGTAGTGTGTGATGGTCGTTCAACCGCTGTATCATTCTTTTCTTTCAATAATGTAACATTTTATTTTGCGACAGATGTGATGGAGTGTCTTTTTCTTTCCCTTTCGCCTACTCATTGTCATGGCATATATATAGTCGACAGCACTTGGGAGAAACGCATAAAGGCCAATAGGAAGAGCGAAATAGTTTCTGTCTCCTTTTTGTTTCATTTCTAAAAGTCTCCGGGTAAACGTTGGGACACCTGGCATCCGTCACAATATACCAATTGCAACAGAGAAATACTGTACTCTATAATAGACTGTAGGGAAATATCTTTGTAGACGGATGGCATTTCATGTCATGTTCAGCCTTATAATCTTAAACTGTGAGCCTAAATCAGCTGTTTTGTCATTACTTTAGACATTACGCTAGAGAGTCATTCAAACACTAGCTCTAAGTGACATTGGTGAACTAGTAATGGCTTTGGCTGTTTTGATGTCAGCTGCAGATGTGAATGAATGGCGGAAGAAAGTAGTTCCTAATACAAAAGGGTTTTCAGACTCTCCGTGTTTAATTTCCTTTTTTTATATACACAATTGTGTCATCGAACTGTTGTATAAACACAAAATCACACTTGTAGCAGTGAGTTATGGCTGTATATTAGCACTGGTGGGACACTAAGGCATGCCTCCCAACCAGTGCTGATATACAGCCATATCACACTGCTACACGTGTGATATTGCTCGTATATAGATGTTTGTTTGAATACATTTTACTTTGATAAAGGTGGCTGCAATGTCAACCAATGATATATTATATGTAATGATTATACATGCAGGAGAGGGCTCTTCCCTGATTCTGCAGCCTCAGAGCCAAAGACAAAGCCAACTTCCTGACCCCAGGGGCATGTCGTATTTAAAGAGTATTGAAAGTTAAAAGCGTTTTCTGCTTTTCTACTATTTGTCTGAAGTAAAATCACTGTGGATTGAGACAATCCCCTTTTTAAAAAAATTAACACATTGTCCTATTGGCTGCATGATTCATTGCGACTACTTTAAGTTTAATTCAGCAATTTGTTTTTTAAAAGATAATTAATTAAACTAAAAATTAATTAAAATATTATTACTTATTTTTTTTAAGTAATGTGTTACTTTACTCGTTACTTAAAAAGTAATATTATTACATAAGTCGAGTTAATTGTAATGCATTACCCCCACACTGTGTTTTATGATATAAAACAGTACAGCAGGCATGTCTAAACTCGGTCCTGGAGGGCCGGTGTCCTGCAAAGTTTAGTTCCAATACTAATTGGACACACCTGGGCTAGCTAATCAAGCTTTTACTAAGCTTTCTAGAAACATCCTTGCAGGTGTGTTGAGGCAAGTTGTAGCTAAAATCTGTAGGACACCGGCCCTCCAACACCAAGTTTGGACACCCCTACAGTTCAGCTATGTACTGGCCATCGGAACTACTTGGAGAATCCTCCAATTCACCTAAGAGGCACTTGAGGCAGAAGTTATTTGAGGAATTAAGGCTGGCAAAAAACTTAAGAGGAGATGTAAGCAGCAGACCGAAAACACTCATGGCTAGTGTCAAATTGAACTCTTTAAGAAATAATTTAGGGTGCTTCACACCTGTGAATCGATTCATTTGTTCTAAAAACAGGGATTACAATTGTAACAATGTTGCTCTTTGTCCTTGGTGGGGTTCGCTTTCACACGGAAAAGTTTCTAAACGGAGTAAAAGAGCTAAAACAAGTCATCAGCGATTAAACTCTTCCCACATTGGTCAGAGTTTCAGGGTTTTCAGAGTCCCGCTCAGCTGTTATGCTTCCTTATTCTATTTTATGATGAGCAATAAAGACATCATAAGCGAAAAGCTGCGCTTTCATTTTGAATGGTGACACCCACAGACATCGTTATTAAAAATAAATCAGAGGTAAGACTTACCCGTGTATAGCAGTTGTCCTATGCATTATAGGCTTTTACATGAAACTTTTTACATTGTACATGAAATGACCTCCTGCCCTACTCATAATTCTCTCTTCATATAGCTGTATATGACATATCCATGATACACTGTGATATAGCTAAGCTCGGATCATATCACTTTCTCACTACAATCGATCTGCTCCAGAGTTTGTTTCAATCGAGCCGAGACACCTCATTTAGGCGATCTCGGACTGATTGATATGGCATCCGAGCGTTATTGCTGGATTCACATATGCCAAACGAACCGCACTGGCAAATGGCCAAATGAGACAGGTTCCAAAACAAAAGTCTAACAGAGAAAACTTTACTGTGCAGACAAAAAATGCTCAGCTTGGAAATAAACATTTAGTGCACCAAAGCACTGAAAACCCCAGCTCTCCTCTAAAAATCTTCTTATCTAAAATCTGCCTCTCTAATTGACAGAGCTTTTTTAAAAATATATTTTCTAATGCAGCACTTCCATTGACAGCAACAGAAAAAGTGCTCAGCAACAGATTTTTTGTTTGTTTGTTTATTTTTTGATGTGTAGAAGTGACAGCTAAGGAAACAATTAGAATACTACTTAATAGAAAAAAATTATGAAAAATGTAAATAAATTTTGTTTGCATCTTGGAGTCATTCTGAATACGCTGCCCTATATAGATATCTTGAGAATTATGTAGTCAGAGGAACGTACGGCTGCATTTTGTCTTTAAAGTGAACACTACGAGGTGGTATGACACTGTTCCTTTTCGTGCTTACCAGCTAACGTCTTAACACCTGATTCACACAGGGCATTAGTAAATGGGTGATGTCAAGCGTTGCCAAACTGAATTGTGGATCCTTCAGCACCACTTCAGCAACTTTTTCTTTTCTTTTTTCACTCAGACTACTTTATGCAAATACCCCAGCTCAGACAGTAGCCGAATTCTGACTATTTTCATTGGCTGACGCTGCTATAACAATTGCGTCAGGCCCAACTTTAGACACACCCATCGCCAAGTGTTGACGCTGAAGCCCAGCTGAAGCCCTGTGGTTTATACTTCTGCTTTGAGTGATCGGCTAAACCCACAAGTAGCTAAAACTCGCTTTTTCAGAGGCAGAAGCTGGTGGATGTGCAATAACTGTAATCATAAGGTAAACACAACACAAAATTTTCCATCTGGAGCTCCTTCATGGAACTCGACATTTGTAAACACTAACAACAAGCTCGTGCAGCTCTCGGTCCGGCCGACACTTGTCAGCGATACCAAGCAATGGTAATGACAGAGCTTGTGCTATGCGTCTGTAACGGAAGATTCAATCCCAGCTCGGAGCGGCTTGGATGGCGTAGGACCGGCGGGGTTACACGTCCTTGCGATGTGTAGTTAAATTTTTGGAGAGGTGCAAGTCTGCGTCGCTGTCACAAACGGTGAGGGGTCTGCCACCGTACAAAGGCTGTACTGGAGCATAAAGTACACATGCTTGACGTAGAAGTTTAAATCAGCCTTTACTTCAATATGGACATTTCTTTTCTGCTATTACCAGTTTGTTCAGTGGCTCGCCGTGTATGTTGAAGGATTTGAGATGCAGAACAGAGTTAAATGTGGCAATGAGGTTTGAGTCTAGTGAAGAATGGTTCCAGAAAGCAGGTAAGAAAAAACATGAGTAAAATATATATAAAAAACAAACAAGTGAATAACAGAGTGAGAACGTGGTAAAATCTGAAAACGTGGTAAAAATCAGATGAGGGTTTTCCTTTTTTTGGATTGCTTTTCAAAACACTGTAGTTGGGTTTAGGGAAGTTGGTGGGTGCTGATCAATCTGTGCTTTTTAAAACACTATCGGTTGGGTTTAGGTAAGAGGGTGACTGAAGGTCAGTCAGTCGACAGCCGGCTCTGGTGAATTTAAGTCAGAAGAGCAGGCACGAATGACACACACTGAAATTTGAATGCGTGACATCAAGCGTTGCCTAAGTGAATTAGGAATTCGTCAGTGCCACTTCAGCAACTTTTCAAGCGCCAATAGAAGTATCAGCCTATCCGATCACTTTATGCAAATACCCCTGCTCAAACAGTAGCTGACTGCAGACTATTTTCATTGGCTGACACTTCTATGACACTGGGACAGGCCCAACTTTAGACACACACTTCGGCAAGTGTTAACGCTGAAGTCCCGTGTGAATTGGACATAAGGCTGATTTATATTTCTGCGTTGAGTGATCGGCGTGACCCACGGCGTCTGCCTTGCGTGTAGGATTTATGCTTTTGCGTTCTGTTTTTGTTGCTCTGCAGTAACACTTCTGAAACACTAGTTGGCAGTGGGTTTTTGTGTTTGACTTTCTTCGAGGGTGTTTTTTATTTTTTCTGAACGCTAACTTAATGTAGCTAAAACTTGTAAAAGTTTTATTAAAAAAAGAAAAAAAACAAGTGAATAACAGGGTGAAAATATGGTAAAATCTGAAAATGTGGTAAAAATCTGGGTTTTTCTTTTTCTGGATTGCTTTTCAAAACACTGTCAGTTGGGTTTAGGTCAATCTGTGCTTTTTAAAACACTATCGGTTGGGTTTAGGGAAGAGGGTGAGTAAGGGTCAGTCAGTCGACAGAAACCTCTTGTGGATTAGCGTAAGAAGAGCAGGCACGAATGGCACTTGCAAGAGAAAGTTGAAACCTCAAAAAGTGTACATGGCGGTCTCTGGTGGATTTGTGAAAACAAAAACTGCAAAAAAAGTACCACTTGGGATGTATTTGGCGCAATCCAGAAATTTATATAGGGGTACATAATCAGAATGAGCCTGGGTTATTTGTTTTATTCTGTAAATTACTGATGAAATTTATTAAAGCAATTGTTTTCTTTGTTTGTTTGAAGTGACAGTGCCTGTAGCAGGTTGTGTTTTGGACAGCACATACCAGATTGATCGGATCTGTCAGTGCACAAACAGATTACAAAATTGCCAAACTCACTTCTGGAAGAGGTTTGACATTCCCAGTAACGCAGCAGCGGAGAGTACGGCCTCTCCCCACTCATCGGGGCGTTCCTCAGGGTCATACAGTATCCGCAGAGCAAAAGACAAAGCTGAAAAACAGCAGAGATTCTTACATAACTGTGTTACTCCTTAACTGTCACAGAATGCCCCCTCATCAGTCAACATCACTGAGAGTACAGTAAGATCAGAAGCTCATGTGACAGCAAGTCAACAACAGATGATGACACCGCTTGTCATTTACAGCTACAGTATAATAAGCATGACATATTTTTAGCGCTTACCTTCTTTATTGATGGAGGCATCTTTGACAGGCAGACGGAGAATCAACAGGCCACTGAGATGCCAATTTCTATACACCAGTCCTTTTCCATGTGCAGAACTACTGGCTCTGCTGGCTTTAACTGCACAAATTGGACAGTGGATTTTAACTATTCTTTAAAACTGAAAAATATTTTTAAATTATGTCCAAATCAATTAATTTAATATGATCACAGTGATGATAACATGGTCTATTTATCATGTTCACTATGTGATCTTCGCTCTTGCATTATTTATTAGATAATAATAGTTTACAAGTTATTATACTGCATATTTTATGACTATATTTAATGAATTGTTTTGTTAGATATACATATATCAATATATTGTGCTCAAATTGAGGGGGGATTGCAGGGGAATGGAATCCCCTTTATGGAAAAAATGACAAAAAGCATCCCCTTTGTAAAACTACCATCCCCCTATACAATCCCTTTTAGATTAACAACAGTGTGTGTAATGTAAAACTTATCATGGAAATTAAACAATAAAATTATCTATTTATGGTAATTTTTGACTTATAAACAATAACGATTGACCAATCAGAACTCAGTATTAAGACCCTTTTGTGTTATCACTGTGTGTGTAGCTACATCTATCTATCATCTATCTATCTATCTATCTATCTATCTATCTATCTATCTATCTATCTATCTATCTATCTATCTATCTATCTATCTATCTATCTATCTATCTATCTATCTATCTATCTATCTATCTATCTATCTATCTATCTATCTATCTATCTATCTATCTATCTATCTGTTTATTTACATTTATTAATTTAATTTAATGTATTTATAGTTTTTTGTTTGTTGTCTGTTTTTTTTTTTTTTGCTATGATATATGTAGCAAACTTAGCAACTTAAAGTATTATAACAAACCAAACAGCTCAATAGTGTGCACTTTCAGAAATCATCAGGTTCCAAACACTGTGTCTTACTTTGTAAATAGTTTTCTCAGACAAAAAGTCAATAAAATATAAAGTAATTTGTTTTTCTGTTATAAGTGCAGGCACACTCATTGGATACATTTGAAGAAAAAAAACAGCGGTCTTAGGAGAGAGAAAAATGTTTTGTTGGACACAAGGTTTAGCTGTGAGTATTCAGGAAGCATGCTGTTGCTATGGTTACATTTTCAGACGAGCACGATGATTCCTAAAATTGAACACTATTGAGCAGGTTGGTGAGCTATACTGCTTTAAGTTGCTAAACACTATACACATATATCAAAGCAAAAAAAACAAAAAAACAAAACAAACAAAAAGTAATGTTAAAAATAAAGCAATGAAAACAAAGCAAACAAACAAACAAACAAAGAAAAACTAAATGAAAAGCAAAACAAAGCAAAAACTAAAGCAAAATGAAACAAAATAAACAAAACAAACAAACAAACAAAGAAAAACTAAATGAAAAGCAAAACAAAGCAAAAACTAAAGCAAAATGAAACAAAATAAACAAAAGTAAACAAAGCAAAACAAATGCTAAAACAAAAACAAAAATAAGGCAACGCACAAATATAAAATAATAATAATAATTATACAAATACATTAATAAATAAATGAATGAATAAACAAACAAATAAATAAACGAATGAATGAATGAATGAATGAATGAATGAATGAATGAATGAATGAATGAATGAATGAATGAATGAATGAATGAATGAATGAATGAATGAATGAATGAATTAACAAACAAAAACAAAAGAGCAGGAAATCCTTATTTTGAAACTCAGTGATTCAGAAGTTACAGCATATGAGCAGACACAATACCTGCTCTCTCATGTAGCTGAACATCCCTCTGTCTCTTGCTGCTCGTATACAATTCACATAATGTGTCTGAACTACTCAAGACAGCGCAGTGCAGCTCCCACCTGACCCCAAGACATTCCAGTACTGCATCTATGAACATGCAAGAACAGGACAGAAGTTATGTATCATTTAGTTGAAATATGAACAGAATACAAGCAACGAGGAATTAAAAAAAATGATGAAACTTGAGTTTAATATTTAAAATTAAATGCCATTAATCACTGCAAAAGTGCTGGAGAATATAAATGGCATTGATGTGTGGTTGCTAGAATGTTAGAATAGTTGCTAAAGTGTTTTGTTTGATTATAACAGACCAACCCTAAGTCTTATTTACAAAAACAAAAATAATAAATAAATAAATAAATAAACAAAAAAAAAAAAAAAATGTGACCCTGGATGCTTATGTTGTAGAATTATATATTTGGCAATAGTACAAAAATACCACAAACGTTTATGGTTTAAAATTATTGATTTTTTTTTATGCCAATATCAATCATAATATTTTAAGTAAATATCCATGAAAACTGTTTGTTTCTATTGTAAATCCTATTGATTAGTAATATACATTAAACACTTATTTATCTAACTTTGAATATAATTTTCTCAATATTATGATTTTTTCATAAAATATTTGTCATATTTTCTTTTCGGCTAAGTCCCTTTCTTAATCAGGGGTTGCCACAGCGGGATGAACCACCAACTTATCCAGCATGTAGTAGATGCTTAAATAGTTGTATCTTGACCAAATATTATCTGCCCCATTACGTCAGCACCAGACCTGGTTGAAACCACAGGCAGTCAGGCAGCGTAATACAGAGAGTGAATCACTACGGACGTAATGGGGGCAGATACTTTCACTTTTCACTGCTACAGCTGCTCACCTCTGCTCGTGTTCAAACCAAACTAAGATTGGCACAGTTTTTTACATGGCAGGTTTTTATGTCCTTCATACATGTTGAAAGATCGAGTTGATCGACTTGATGAGGGAATATGTCTTGACATAATCCACACAGACGTAATTTGGTAAAGCATAAAGTCAGGTATCAATTTAATTGTTGCATCAGTCTGTATGCAAACCCCCTCGTCAGGCAGCGCTGGAGCAGCAGGAGAGAGTGGCCCACAGCGCATCAAACCAAAGGTTTTGTATAAGGTTATTAACACAAGAAAAACACACAACTCAAGAAACTTAAATGCTTGTGTTTGTTGTATTTGCACCAACTCTGTGATGCTCGTCCACAACTTTATGCATTGGGTTAAATTAGGCTGTCCAGTCTCTGTGTTTAGTCCGTTACACTCACAGACAGGCAGTCAGGCAGCGTAATACAGAGAGTGAATCAAAGCGCATTGAATGATCGGTAATTTAAAGAGGAAAAATTAAAAATAGAATATATATATATATATATATATATATATATATATATATATATATATATATATATATATATATATATATATATATATATATATATATATATATATATATATATATATATATATATATATATATACTTTTATATTGGACACAACTGATGATTTTTGCACCAGCTCCACACCCACAACTTCATGCATTGGGTTAAATTAGGCTTTACACTCTCCTTTTCTTCCACTGTATCTGTTCAGCGGAGGGAACTAAACCAACCCCAGCGACGTCCGACACAGCGACATTCCAAGATGGCTGCACCCCTAGGTTTAAAACCTATAGTAAAACATGCTTTCTTCTAAATGGTTACATTAATCGAGTTTGTTTAATATATATTCATTAAAGTAGAATCCAATGTAAATAAGGTAAACTTGACAGAGTGCTTCATTTCCCCTTTAAAGCAAGTCATCCATCTTTGAAACGCCTCTCAGGCAGTATCCTCGGGCATTCTTTTTTTTAATTATATTTTTAGGGGTTTTCACCTTTATTGGAATAGGGCAATGGAGATTTTACAGACAGGAAAGTGTGTGGAGCAGAGATGGGGAAAGGATCAGCAAAGGACCTTGAGCCAGGAATCGAACTCGGGTCGCCGTGAACACCTTGGTGCTGTGTGTCGACACACTAACCACTAGGCTATTGGCACCGACAAGGGCATTCTGTTTGAATAACCAATAAAATGAAACAACAACTGTCTATTTACTTTGATTTCTAAATGTTTGTATCACACAAAATCTGCAGAAACTCATGTCTGGTCTGATCAACTCCCCCGGAGAATTGCCATTCTATAGCGATCGCTGACTGGCTTCTGTACTAGAAGGCGGGCTTTATTCGACATATAGTGATCGCTGATTGGCTCCTGTACTAGAAGGCGGGCTTTATTAACCTTATTGACAGTTACACTTTTTCCCCATTCAAATGTATACGAGTGCATGTCTTGTGTATTCTATAGTCTTTGACTAAGCCTGCCTTGTGTACAGTCGGTTTCTTGGTTAACAATACTACAGTCAGCCACTCTAAGAACATGATGGAAATGCATCAGATTTTGCTTCGCGTAGAATGAAAACACAGCTTTTATCATCTGTATATAAAACTTTTCAAATGGAAAACATGATACAGTTGTAGTACATGTAAACGTTTTACAGCACTGACGTCCGCTTATATCAATAAGAATGCTGGAGATCAGAATCGCAAGATCATATGAAAACGTTTTTCAGTAAGTTCAACTATCAGTTTATCCTGCGTTAGCAAAACCACCAATTAGACTGTAAATATTTCATACCTGGATTAGAATTATTGGTCACTTTGCAAGACAAGACGTGAAATCGTTCCTCTGGAGTGTGAAGCTTTGAAGACCATGTGACATCTTTGCTGTATATAAAGGTAAAGAGAGACATTATAGAGAGACACACACACACATACACACACATTTTATCACTATAATCCTCTTTAATCCTATAGTGCTTCAGGGCCAAGTGTTCTGCGGCCCCTCCTGATAGTCTTTGTGTTCAAAGGCCCACCAAATTGAAAGTTGTCATTCTCTAATGTGCTATCCAACCTGCTCCATAATGATAGCATGTGGCCCTGGCAGATATCCCACAGATCTATCCCTGGAGTGAGATAAACTGTCCCCCCCACCTCTCTCATCGCCTGCCTGTCTCTCTCTCCCGCTAAACAGTTGTCATGGAAGTCCACTCGCCCCTTGGCAACATACCAGAGTCTGGTGCGTCGGCTGGCCGAGAGCGGGTGAACAAGACGTGGCAAAGGGGACTGCGGGCAGCTAGTGGCATCCTCGTGCCAGTGGAGTGCCATGGGGTCAGCTGCAACATAAACACACAGTGAGAGAAAATCTGAGAGCGTGTGTGTTCAAGAATAGGATGAAGTGATCCAGAGATCTGAGCTTTGGGCAAACATATGTCTGTGGCAGATGGCTGTGCGCATTAATGCAAACCAAGGAAAATTATGAAAAATGAATGCAAATTAGGAGCATTCTACTTCAGATAAATAATGCTTTAACGCTTTTTATAATGTTTGATTTCATCGTTCCAACAAGCAGCGATTTTCTTGTGCAGTTCTTTTGTCTGCCTTTTAAATCACTTACTTTAATTATGGTGGCTTGAGAAAGCTAACATACTGTTGTGCATAACCTTATTATTCTTCTTCCATCTTCTTATTCTTCTTAGACTTAGATCTTGAGAACACATCTCCTCCTAAAACATTCATACTACAACCACAAACTAACTTCAAACTGTACTCAATTAAGTTTCTATATCTTGTCCAACTGATCCCACTAACGGTTTTCTGAAAACTCAGAAAACCTGAAAAAGTCCCATTGACTTAACATTGGACCAAACTTCATGACCTCATAACTTTTCGCCAGACTGTCATACAGACTTGAGGTTGGGCTCATTTAACTCAGACTATCAATCTGCCAATTATTGATGACCTTTTAACTTACTAGCCACACTCTAGCAACTGTCCCATTGTAAAAAAAAAAAAAAAAAAAGATGCGTAACAACATACCAATTCATACTAACAAACATACTAATCATACTAGCAATATGAAGGAATTGTGTGGAAACCAGCATGTTTTACAGTAAATGATGACAGAATTTTTTGTTTTATTTTAGTTTGTTTTATTTTTTTGGTGAAGTATCTCTCTTTTTAACAAAATAAATATGCTTATAAAACACTGTTTTTTCACATAAGTTGTATGGGAGGGTTCTTTTAGAAAAAATAATAACCGTTTTTCAGAATGAAAATGAAATATTCAGTTTGTTTGTTAAACCTTCTCAAATTATAACTTTATTCCAGAGTACACAGTTTTTGTCTTGTTCCAAGTCCAAATATCTAATTATTTTTCAAAATAATAATACATTTTTCCTTAAAAACACAATCTGTCAATGGGGTTTGCACAATATGAAATAAGGAAAAACTCAATTTCTGCAAATTATTTCTGAAAACAAGACAATATGTTTTACTCGGCAATGATCAACAACAGGCATAAACGTGTACAAACAAGGCAACCGGGAGGCGTCATCAGGTAACAGGCAGATGGTCAGTACAGGCGGCAGACAGTGTAAACGATACAAACAAAACAAGGGTCAAAACCCGTGTCAACTATACCAGGAACCTTTTTGTAATGTTACAAGTTGTTAACCTAATAAGACTCAGCAATGAGAGTCTCAAAGTGAGCTGTATATATATGTGAAGTGTAATCAGTCCATGAGCAGCATCAGCTGTGTGAGTCTAATCAAGGAGGCTTGGAACAGGTGTGTGTGTGTGTGTGTGTGTGTGTGTGTGTGTGTGTGTGTGTGTGTGTGTGTGTGTGTGTGTGTGTGTGTGTGTGTATGTGTGTGTGTGTGTGTGTGTGGTGCATGACAGGATTGTAGTTCGTGTAAATGTTCTCCAGCAATCTATGAAGGTTAAATTGCTGGTGATCATGACAAATATTGTTTTCATTTCTATACAGCACTTTAATTCCACTAGTGGTGTTGAAAGTTCTTTATAAATAATTTGAGTTCACTGTAAAAAAAAAAAAAAAAATCCAGATTTTCACAACGTTACTGTAATTTTTTTTCACAGTAAATTACATTAGTATCACTTTACAGCATTTAACTGTAAAAATTCACAATAATGCGTTGTATTCAGAGTTTTATTGTGAAATTGATCAGATTAGCATGATTACAGCAAATTACTGTAATCTTACATAGATATTTAACATAGATATTAATACAAATGAACTTTTATGCTAGTTTTGGCACTTTTTTGATATTTAGAAAAAAACAAAATGTTATTGCAGCCCCAAAAACAATTTGGTTACATCTTCAAAAATAATTTGAAAGAAAAATCACCCTATATTGAAACATGAATATCATGTCAACTGCATAAATGTCATACATGCACTGCACCTTTTTATAGGGTTAACATAAAAATAGGAGACGTGTTGGCGCAATAGGTAGTGCTGTCGCCTCACAGCAAGAAGGTCGCTGGTTCGAGCCTTGGCTGGGTCAGTCGGCGTTTCTGTGTGGAGCTTGCATGTTCTCCCTGTGTTTGCGTGGGTTTTTCTCTGGGAGCTCTGGTTTCTCCCACAGTCCAAAGACATGCAGTACAGGTGAATTGGGTAGGCTAAATTGTCCATAGTGTATGAGTGTGTATGTATGTTTTCCAAAGATGGGTTGCAGTTGGAAGGGCATCCGTTGCGTAAAACATGGCCTGGATAAGTTGGCGGTTCATTTTGCTGTGGCAACCCCAGATTAAAAAAGAAAACTAATGAATGAATGGAGATGAAAATATGAAATAATTTTTATAAATATAACTTTGTGCTTAGCCAAAAACGCCATAAACTGGAACAAAAGCTATTGATTCATAAAACCAAACACTGTTCAACGCCCAAAATGATTTCAAAGTCAGGGTAAATGTCAGAATGACTAGCTGAGGAAAGCCTACTTCACAGTAAATTATCCTTAATTCTACAAGATAATACTGTGAAATGGACGTTACTATCTACTGTGAAGTTACATGACTGTAATTTCACAGTAATTTAATGTAACACAATCACAGTAAATCACTTTTAACTGTATCACAGTAATTTGTTTTGAATTTACATACAGTATTTTATTTTGAAAGTAATGCAATTATTAGCCAGTAATTAATTGTGAATTAAGGTAAAAAAAAAAAAAAAAAAAAACAGTGTTAAGTGAAGTAAAACTGAAACTAAACATTAAATAACTAAATAGAAATGTGTTCACATTGACAAAAATAAAAACTAAACTTATACTAACAAAACCGTTAATACAATACACTAAAAACTAACCTGAAATTTAGAGCTCATTTAAAAATGGTGTTCAAATAAAACTCATTTTAAAAGGCAATTCTATAATTTAAGGAAAGTTAAAAAATATATATTTTTGTTAGGACAACATAAAGGAATTAAGTTAATTTATTCGTTTTCACAAATTTAAGTGGATTGAACACAAAAAATTTAAGTTGTCCAAAAAGAAAAAAAAAATGTTTCGGCTTATTTTAAACAAGTCTTTGGAGAAATGGTAAACATATATTTTTTAAGTGTACACTGTAATAAATGCTGGGTTCCACACAATTCCTTCTTATTGTCCCATCACAAAGTGATTAAGTTAACCTACTTGTTTTTACAAATTTAAGTGGATTGAACAAAAACATTTAGTCCCCCCCCCAAAAAAAAAACCCACAAGGAATGTGCTGCTTCAGCTTGTTTTAAATAAGTAGCTTGAACCAATAGCAAACATATTTTTGAGTGTATAATTGAACTTCGCTATAGCTTGTGTCTCTAATGTGAAAACAGCCAGCCCATACCGCTATAATACTGCTAAAGTAAAATTATAACTCCCTCACTTCAGTCAAGACGCATTCAGTTCAAGCAGACGCCTCTCATTATGCACAAGCCTTTTCTGCCGCATTATTCCAACTGACAAACCTGGCACAGAAATCAAAAGTCATACCGTCTTATTATTGTAAATATTTTTGGTTCGTTGTTGTTGTGTAAATGCCGTTCATGTGCATAACTTACAACGCCTCTTAAACACCTCTTGTGCCAAAACCCTACAGGTGCCTTTCTGTAAAATGATGCCAGGTTTGTGACACCAGGTCGGCGGGTTGGCATCGAGCACCACTCGTATCCCTCTGGTCATCCTAGGATTCTGGCAAAAGTCAATGCTGTAGATGCGCTGTGTTATTATGGATACTAGGCGCTTTAATCTGTGTTGGATACTCCTTGATGTAACAGAGCTTTTGCCAAATCCTCACACCCGTTCAGAAGCATGAGTCATGTTTCACGCTTACTAGATCAATTGGATTAGAAAAATGTCAGATGATTCTAAAGTCTCAGTCTGAGGAACTGACTGAACTGCAAACAGTACACTCTCAGTAATAAAGGTGCGAGAGCTGTCACTGGTGTGGTACCTTTTCAAAAGGTACACATTTTTACTTAAAGGGTCCATATTGGTACCTTAAAAGTATATATTAGTACCTACAAATTTTAAGAAGAACACTTTTGTACTTTTTAGTTACTAATATTACTAATACTAATAAAATTTATACCTTTTGAAAAGGTACCCCCCAGTGATAACTCTTGTACCTTTATTTCTGAGAGTGTAGGGTGACATTTCAGATGAATTTTATTAATATAGGAGCATTTAGAAAACATTCTCAACTATACATTTTCAACAAGCAGCCACAGCCATGTCACCCTGCAACCCAAGACTCACTTGTTACTCACTGAAGCCAAGCAGGTGTGAGCCTGGTCAGTACCTGTATGGGAGACCACATGGGAAAGCATGGTTGCTGTTGGAAGTGGTATAAGTGAGTGCAGCAGGGGGTGCTCAACCTGCAGTCTGTGTGAGTCCTAATGCCCCAGTAAAGTGAAGGGGAAACTAAACTGTCAGTGGGCGCCATTTTTCGGATGAGATAAAGCCGAGTTCCTGACTATCTGTGGTCATTAAAATACCAGGGCACTTCTCGTAAAGAGAAGGGGTATAATCCACGGTGTCCTGGCCAAATACCCTCAATCGGCCCTTAACAATCATGGCCTCCCAAACATCCCCATCCACTGAATTGGCTCTATCACTGTCTCTCCCCTCCCCCTTTAGCTGGTGTGTGGTGAGCGCACTGGCGACATTGTCCTGTGGCTGCCATCGCATTATCCAAGTGGATGTGATGCTGCACACTGGTGGTGGTGTAGAGACCCCCCCCCCAACGGTTGTAAAGCGCTGTGGGTGTATGGCCATACATGATAAATGCACTTTATGAATACACATTACATTACATAAATCTAAAATGTAATGCATTTTGGATGTTCATTTACACAGTGATAAAGTTCTGTCTTAAAATGCAAGCTAAACAAATGTTTTTGAAAATTATACTACTTTTTTTTTTCTTTCTATGTGAACTACAAAAATGTTTGTAAAATTTTGTGAGCGACCATTAAACTCATAATTAATTTTAATTAAAAAAAAGATACATATTGTGTTAATACACATGCATTCTTGGTGATTTCGACACTTCATGCCGAGTTCAGACTGCATGATTTTCAAACTAGTCATGTCACAGATGTTTTCACACTGCATGACTATCTGGGCTAGCGTTTCATCGCTGCTTTGTTTACACTGCAAGATGGTTCGGTGACATGGACATTCACATTGCATGACTTTACTATAGGGAGAATCACCGACAACTTCGTCCAAACTACGTCTCACAGCCAAAAACATGTAGTATATCTTTTGTTATTAACTACATAATGAGAAAGAAGCCTTTAATGGGGTAGAACATGTACATGTTTGCTCAACTGGGTTTAAAGGGAATTAGCCATTTCTCCTCAACGTTGATAATAAACTAATTTCTTTCTGTATGAAATATCAAACAGACATGGGCGCTCCTGAGTCCTGTCAAACCTCCACCAGTTTTCCCTCCACTTCGTGGGTCCAAATAAACCGAAAAAGAGCGCTTTTACCTTCTCCCCCAGCCTCCCGCTGACCTGCAGCAGGTACACACACGCACAAACAAGTGAAAGCTGCTCTCTCATTGGCTGTAGGCGATCGCTGATGTTATTTTTAGTCAAAACTCAATTCACACAGCATAATTTGAATCGCCGACAGCTCCAGATATTTATCACGCCAAATATTTCACAGGCATTGGCGACTCATCGGCGATTCTCTCAGATCGCATCTTTGATCGTTCATACTGTGTGATTGTCACTCATGTGCACGAGCAGCGATTTACCTGTGATTTCAGGCATTTGTCTGCGATTTCTCAAAACCTGTCGGAGAGCCAAAATCGGGGCTAAAATCACGCAGTCTGAACTAGGCATTAGATGCACTTGTTTCTGTAACCAGGGGATGTGACGCTGACAACTGAGTTGAAGTATCATGACATTTTATGGTTATGGTTTTTTTTCATATATCATTGTTAACCACAGTCATATCAAATAATTAAAATACATTACAAAGTATAAGTTATAAAAGTAAAAAGTTCGCAATTTTTTAAATAAATATTTAGTTTCAAAGTAAAAGTAAAATTAAATTAATCATAAAACTAAAATCTTTTTTTTACATTTGAAAGCAACTTAAATAAAAAAATTAAATAAGTACAGTATTATATTAAACAAAATATAATTTATGATATAGATTATATTATAAATAACAATAACTAAAGCAATAGTTAAATAAATCACACACAAACTTTTAAAAAAACTATTTATTTATTTATTGAAATGTATTTATTATTGAAAACAACACAATGTTATCACTCCACTGTAAAACTCATCAGTCAACTTTATCAAATGAATTTATCAAAATTTACTGAAAGTTAATTCTACTCATTTAAAAAGAGTTTTGAACTCAGTGTTGAAGATAATGTTTTAATTAAATACCTCATTACTTCAACTCAACCTCCTAGGGCTTAGTGGCCACATACATGGACAGCACAGTTTAGCACTTAAGTGGCTATTTAAAATACTTATCATCCTGCAACTGTTTTGCAAGATATAAAATGAACCCACACTTTTTTGAACTGTCCAAAATGGGAAAATAATTTTTTTTTACTCTCTAAAAGTCAAAACATGTTCAAACACTTTTTAAAAGTTAAATATGAATTAAAAAACAGTCAGGAAAAAGTGCTTTATGTAAATTCGGACCACAAGTCCACATATATGGACTCAAAAGATGATGTTTTTTATTCTAATAAGGCTCCAATAAGCCCAAATAGCAAAAAGAAATAAAAATGCATGTAAAAACACCTTGGGCCTTAAGAGATTAAATGGAGTAAGTTCAGAGTACTTATACAGATTACCTTTTTTTATTCAAATGGTTTCTTGCAAATTGGCTTCCTCAAACGGTTTGAGTTGTCTTAACTTATTAGGTTTTAGAGTACTCAGTTGGTTTGAGTTCTCTTCATTTATTGGGTTTTGCTGTGCTTAAATTGCTTCATTTACTCAAATGAATTAAGTTCACAGCACTCATTAGGGTTAGTTTTCGAACTTAAATGGTTTGTTGCAATCGGTTCCCTCAAACGGTTTGAGTTACCTTAACTTTTAGGGTTTTACAGTGTAGTTACACAGTAATACTAAAATAACCTTAGTGTCAGTTTAACTTTAGTGTCCAAAATTGTCATTTTGGACTCAATACATAAGCATTTTATTGTAAGTTTAACATGTTTGTATGTATTGGAGTTCATATGTTTTATGTAGCGGATGCCCTTCCAACCCTTCCTAGTTCTGGGAAACACCCATACACACTCATTCACACAAACTACGAACAATTTAGTTTATTCAATTTACCTATATTTCCCAGAGATGGGTTGCAGCTGGAAGGTTATACCCTGCATAAAAAACATATGCTGGATAAGTTGGTGGTTCGTTCCACTATGGCGACCCCTAATTAATTAAGGGATTAAGCCGAAAAGAGAATGAATGAATGACTTTACCTATAACGCATGTCTTTAGACATACAGTGGTATTTAAATTCATACTAAATTATGGTCATTTATATTATTTAACATTATTTTTTACAGTATGTTATATGTATTTGTATTTTGCCAGTTATTCATCTGTTGTTTAACAGTGATCATTTATTGCATAGGTGTAAAAGAAAACTTACATGAGTTTCAGTATTACTGTACTGTCTGCATTATTAAACTGATTAGACATACAGTGGTATTTAAATTCATACTAAATTATGGTCATTTGTATTATTTAAGATTACTTTTTACAGTATGTTATATGTATATGTATATTGCCAGTTATTCATCTGTTGTTTAACAGTGATCATTTATTGCATAGGTGTAAAAGAAAACATACATGAGTTTCAATATTACTGTGCTGTCTGCTTTATTAAACTGATTGCACATCTCACCTGATTTAATTTTCCTTTCTGGTGATTTATTGGCAAACTCCTCTGCCCTCTGAATCTGTGCTTGCCCCAACAGGTCACTGCCTAAAGCACCTGCCAGCTGCCAGCGGTTGGTGTGCCCAGCTTGTGTGCGCTGACATAGTGAGCGAGCTGACACCTGTTAGAGTCAGAGAACAACATAACCATGTGCAGAATACTTAAAAGGAGAGCTCAAGACTTGGTACAGAGAGTTATGAAATATTCAGACTTACGTTTCGTGTGGTGTTTGGTTGGGATGTTATCATCACTGACCTGAAAAACAAAAGTATACTAAATTAGTAGCAAACTGATAATAGTACAAAATATTTTACTACATATTTTCAAGACACTTCCATACAGCTTAAATTGACATTTAAAGGCTTAACTAGGTTAATCAGCTTAACTAGGCAGGTTAGTGTATATAGACAAGCTGGTTTGTTCTGTAGACTATTGAAAAAAGTATAGCTTAAAGGGGCAAATTAAATTATTTTTAAGAAATAATTAAAAACTGTTTTTATTCCAGCTAAAATAAAACAAATAAGACTTTCTACAGAAGAAAAGAAATATTATCAGACATCCTATGAAAATTCCCTTGCTCTGTTAAACACCATCTGGGAAATATTTAACAAAAGAAAAGAAAATTGAAAGGGGGGGGCTAATAATTCTGTCATTTCAGCTGAGCAATTCCAGCGTTATGGATTTGCAGTAAAATCTCAAAACATAAATTAACAGAGAAAGTTTGTTAACATTATATTAAACCATCTGTTTATATTTTCCAAAACAACTAACCACAAAGTCATGGAATCAGAAAAATATCAATCTGTAAACATGTTTTATATAAGGAAAATAAATGTGCATTACGAATATGACAAAAAAGTCAGCGAGTTTACAGTATACAACATACTTTGTAGAAATTCTGTGAATTAAACTGCACGAGCTAAAGGAAACAATGCTCATCTAAAGAATAAATGTTGGCTCACTATAAAACAAAAATGATTGATTCGATTTTATTTGACATTTTTGCATTTATGAGGAAAAGCTTCGCTATAGATGATGTCTCTCTGTTATGGATGTGGTGTCACTCCGTTATGGATATGACGAATGTGAAATTGCCAATTGTGTGATTTTGATAAATCAAATATTACAGTTTGAAAACATTAAGAGACATTTTTAGTATTTATAAAGCACTGTAAAATACTTGCTTACACAAACAATGCAAAAATGGTTTTGATACCCAACCTAATGTTTTTCATGGCAAGGCTGACATTTGTATGGAGTTGCTCATATATATATATATATATATATATATATATTGGTCCAACATGATTTTATTAAACAAAAGTTTAAATAAATTAGTATTTTTATTTAACTTAAACTCAAAGATCTAAAAATATCATGTATGTCTATTATGATTTCGAACTCTCTTAGTTTTATTTGAAGATATCCTAAACTAACTTGCATGCATTTGTACACAGCACCTTATAACCTGTATATTTATAACAAATTTGTACATACAACTCAACATCCAGATTTATGGACTAACTGCATCTCTGTTTAATGTTTATCGTCTTTATTTTATTTAATTTTTTTTCTCATATTTATTTTGTGTTGTCACTTGTCACTTTATGTAGACTGGAAACTTCTGTAGCCAAAACAAATTCCTTGTGTGTGTGTGAAGCACACTTGGCAATAAAACTGATTCTGGTTCTGATTCTGATTAAAGATCCATTTTAAGCATATTTTATGAGTAACATATCCAGTTGATTGAGACTGATCCCAGAACTAATTTTAGTTATTGCTTACCGAGCAAAGCAAAAAACGGCACTTTTGCTAATTAACCTGCCCAAACATAAATCATGGAAGCTTCTGCAAGTTGGTAATCTCAAAACTCAAAGCTTTTCATGAAACTCTTCTAAATCTTCAAACAAAAGTGAATAGTCTAAATAGTCTTTCTATTAACTTTAAACAACTAAGATTACTGTTATTGTAAACATTTTCCTCTCTAATTTTATCTTGCAAAGCATGATATGAACTACAAATGCCCAAACCAAGTAATTGGACCAACACAATTCCTTCAATACAAAACCCTTAAGTTAACTTAATGGTTTAAAAATTTAAGTGGACTGAACAAAAAAATAATAAACTGGCCAAATAAATTACAAGAAATGTGTTGATTCAGCTCATTTTAGAGAGGTGAGTTAGTTTGAACAAGCAGCTGATCAAGCAGCTCCCCATTTTTGGGGAGTAGGGACACAACTATAACGTTAAAGATATTCTATAATGATTAGACCGCACTGCACAACAGTATTATAGTTCATTTACGCTTAAAACAGTTAGTACACAACATTAACTAAATGTGATATGTATAACCCCACCTTGTGTTTGGTCTGAATGTCATATTTCTGCCGTATGAAGGACTCCACTGGATGTGCATTGTCTTTTAAATGGCGCAGATGTAAACTGGAACTTCACATATTCCAAAACAATAAAGAAATTTAAAGACTAAATGTAAAGAGAATTGTGTAATTCCTTTCTACCCCTTGAACAAACACTAAATACCATTAAATAAATCAAAAGGTGGCCGAACAGGTGCATGAAGAATGAAGAAAACTTAGCCGGAGTGTTTATGTTCCTTGTCTGGTTGTTTATAGGTCTTGTTGCTGGGAGACACGTGGTCACTTGACCAGCTAATGTCAGGTGCACCCAGTGACATATTTTACCACATTCCTGAACAAAATATACACATAAAAATAAATACTGCTTAAATTAAACTCTTGCTATTTTCGTTTTATTTCCCAAAATGTTAACATTTACTAGTAGTCTCTCTTGTTACAAGGCAGTTTCGTATTAACCAGATATTTTTCTTGAATATATTCTAGTTGAACGACGTGCATGTAAATTATTTTTAAATAATATGACGTTAAATTCCTTAACATTAAATTGACATTTGCCTACATTACCCATAGTTCATTATGAATAACGCCCGCCCACCGTGTTCAAGTTCAACGCTCTTTCAAAGACTGACCAATAAAACGCGTTGAAATCGTCTTACGTACGCTATATGCGCGTTCGGTGATTGGTTAACATGGTTATGCCAGTACAGCGACGCGATTGTCGTGATGCGAAAACGCGAGGGAGGGGGATCACGAATGGAGGCCGTTGGTGTTTCAGAGTCGAAACAATCGAAGGGGAAACAAATAAGAAAAACTTAAACAAAAAGCCTGCTGTTTTGTCTCTTTCGTTATATTAAATCTCATATTTCAGATACACGTTAAACTGTGTGGGCGGAGTTCGCGAAACAGTCCTTGTCAGTATTTAGTGTTTGTTTATAGTGTTAGTGGAGCTCTGAGGCCCGGATTCACTCTCTTCACCAACCAGGCGAGTATTTAACATCTTTTGGTCCTGCTGTGGGATTCATTCTTCCCTGGATTCAATATGCACACTGCTACCTGATATTAAATGAGAATTGATACTGGAAGTGATGTGTGTTTAACATTGCCTTATTAGCCTGCTAGCGTCTTCATGCTAATCCTCTTGCTAGTCTTTTAGCTGTTAGCATTGATGTGTTGTTGTTGTCAACCGGGCAGCATTTCATCCCCTCTTTTGTTTAAATCTAAATGAATAAGTTGTATCAATGTGCTGTTTGCTTGGCGGATGAAAGAAAGTAGTAGAATGTACGTTTTTATCAAACAATGCACGTAAATAAGTAGCATTAGCGTGTTATCCTATTAGCTTTTAGCAATCTCAGTTTACTGTTGATTATTGAGGGAAAGTCGCTGTGTTTTCAATATTACTGAATGCAATTGTAGCATATTTGTTCTTAATGTTTTATAGTATTGATTTTTTTACTCTCTAGAATGGAAGCTAATAACGATCTTTACTTGTGATGGTAATATCTTTATGAATGATTGCCATGTTAGTATGTCATTGTATTTACTTAGTACCCCAAGGGATACAACTATAAAATCCATGCTAGTTTTGATACTTGTAACTAGTTGTAGTCAGGCTATTTAGGCTTGGATTGACTGCATTCGTTTTTGTGGATATCAAAGCTAGACCTTCCTTTTTGACCACATTGTTTTATTTGCATATGTAGGGCACAAGTGCATTAAAACCCCTTTATTCATTTAACAGATTTCTTGTTATAAAATGAATATGATCAACATTATAAAGAGAAAACTAATAATGGAATTATCGTGTAGTACAGCATTTCAGACATTTTTTAGAAAAGTACACACTTCAGTGTTTTTAAGGATTTGGCAAACTGCAAGAACTAAATTGGGGTAAATTTGGTTTTATATTATTTGTACATTCAGACTTCTTAATAAAATAATTTCAGAAAAGTATTCTTTGCAAACTCAAAATTGGTAAATCATACAATAAGCCAATGACTATTAAAGTACAACATTGTTGACAGTCAATTAATAAGTGCTTATGTTGTTTTGAAGTCATACTTGCATGAGATTTCTGACCGAATATCAAAGTAGCATTATAGGGACTGTTATCACAATGGAAGTTATCACTGAACAAAAGTGCGAATATAAACCGAACTAAGCAAACATCCCCACTAATTGCATCACGTTTAGATTTGAACTTTTATACTGTTTAGGCAGCCTAAATATCCCTAATTTCACTTATTTAGATTTTTTGTAAGTGTTAAGTTTAGCAGCTTACTGTACTTTCCAAAATTACAATCTTATCAGGAATTAGGGCTGCACGATTCTGGCAAAATGTGAATCACAATTTTTTTTTGCTTTAAATCAAGATCACGATTTTCTCATGATTTTGTAAATGTAAAATAAAAGTTATTATGATTAGCCTATTATTGTTAATTCTCAAACATATGGTAAAACAACAATAATAATATTAGACCTTTGTGTAGGTCTACTGTTGCTTAAAATGCTAAAGTTTGTATAGTCATTATGGTGGACTTAAACAGACTTTCAATATGTCCTGTTTGGTAATTCACAGTAAAATCATGACATCAGAATATAACTATTCATAATTATAAAATTGATTTATCATGTTTAAGACATGAGCTTGTCATATGTTATTGACAACATTATTAGACCATTTGTATTTAATGGTAAAATTAGAATTTTGTTATCAGATTCCTTCTTGCATTATATTCAACATTATATATCGTCTAGGGTTGTTATACTGACACAGTAAACATTTATTTTCATGCACATACTGTGTTCGCTATGAAATAAAAAAAAAACATATCAAATGCTTGTCGTAATCATAACTACAAAATGCAATATTATCATTTAAATGATGTGCGCACAAGTTTTAACTTTCACTTCCTAGTGCAGCTCATGGCTGCTGTCACTGTGAGAAAAAACGCATACATGCAAATCAAACCTTCTGCGCTACCCTCAAACGATCGCTCTGTGCAACAAACTGAAGTTTTTTACAACTTCATTACCTGATTTTCACAGCCTATGCAGGTTGTGTTCACTATAGTAGGCGTCATGCTTGCACGCTCGTGTTCTCGGTAGTAAACTAACAGCTCGCGGTCAGCTCACGTGTGATTTTGCGGCCACAAATACATCATTACAAATACATGATTATACATCATTAAATACATCATTATATTTGAAAAATATAATTGGCTGAATCGTAGAAAAGCTGAATTAAGATTGTGTGTAGGGTCAAATCGAGATTGTGATCTTTTTTTTGATTAATCATGCAGCCCTATCTGGAATCATTGCATACGTTTTGTTCATTTTAAGATGTGTTGAGTAGGCACTGACTAAATTGTTATTCAATGACAGCATGACCTTATCGTGATAGTAATAACATGGCACTTAAGGATTGACATATTAACGTACAATTGCATTTTTTTTAAAAAGAAACCATTAAAAATACTTGATTTGTAGATCAGTTGTGTTTTTACGCTCTATTTCACCTTTATCAAGAGTAATTCCAGTGTTATGTATGTGACATTTGAAGTAAAATCTTAAAACATAAATTCAGAGAATGTGTATTTTAACATTATATTGAAATGTCTGCTTATATTTTCCAAAACTACTAACCACAGAGTTAGGAAGAAATATATCAATTTGTAAACATATTTTATATTTTAAGTGAGGAAAATAAACCTGCGTTATGGATGTGGCCAAAAAAGTATGTTCAGTTGCAGTTTACAACATACTTTGTAGAAATTCTGTAAACTAAACTGCACAAAGCAGAAAAAAATGCATTTATGAGGGGAAAGCTTAGTTATGGATTTGACATATCTCCGGTATGGATGTGACTGATGTGAAATTGGCAATTGTGTTACTTTGGTAAATCAAATATAATTGTTTAAAAACATTGACAGATACATTTTTAAGTATTTTTACAGTACTGTAAAATACAAGCCTACACAACAAGCGTTCACTATTTTGGTGAATTTTTTTTTTTTTTCATATCAAGGTTGAAATTTGCATGGAATTGCTCTAATCTGTCCTATATCTTACATTTCTTGCTTCAACCAAAATGTCATTTTTTAAAAATATGCTTAAATGTAATCTAAAGCGCTTGAAATCAAATAAACAAAATTATATTTAATAAATAAAACAAAAAATGTGTTCAAAGTGACTACATTATGTAGAATGACACATATAGTGATATAACGGATGATTATAACTCACAATGAAAACAATTTGACTAGCATGTTTACAGAAAAGCATAGATGGATGAAATGCACAAGTTAAGTACAGCTACAACAATAAAATATAAAGTAATTTTAAACATTTCACTTTTTTACAATAATAAAGTCATTTTTAAAGGGTTAAAATTAAAAAATGCTAATTAATTAATAAGACTGTCCTATTGCCTAAACTTATTTTAAACTGTTTACAATTAGTGATCATTAAAGAGATCATTAATGATAATGCTAGTGTGCAATAAAGTGTATGATGAATCAAAAGAATGATATGGGTAATAACAAACACAGACATAATACTTGGAGCCATTACTGCACATTAGAGCTGCACTATTAATCGTAAAAAGATCGCAATCTCGATTTGACCCCCTAGACGATCTTAATTCAGCATTTCTACGATTCTGTCAATCATATTTTCAAATTCAGGAGAGAAGGAAAGGTGGCCGCACAAGTCTTCACATTGTTTTAAATACTTTGTTCAGCAACGTGGACACCTCCAAATGGTATTGGTAAAGTCACATGCTGTATTTAGAAGGTGTAATTGAAAATGCCATTTCTGTCTTCATGTAATGATGTATTTGCGACCGCAAAATCACACGTGTCACGAGCTGACTGTCAGCTGTTACCACAGAAAGGCCAGGCGCGCGCACCTGTGAATTAAGTCTACTTTAGTGAACAGAACTTGCATAGGCTGTAAATAACTGGTAATAAAGTTGCAAATAATATTCAGTTTGTAGCACAGAGTGATTGTTTGGGAGTCGCAGGGGAAGCATGAACCGGTCTTAGCAGTGAAAATGAAACAGAAAGCCCGCACAATGTTGCCAGATGTAGCAAATCAAATCACTTTTATTATCTAAATCCAGCCCAAAAAGTATTCAAAATCCGCCAAAATGCAAAAATATCCACCCAGTCTTCTGTACTCACAAAAATCACGTCAGTGACAGGTTTTAAGCAGAAAATTACAGATTGTAAGCATATGTCTCAAACACAATAATTCAACATCAGAATTATCAACAGCATTAATGACCAGGACAAATCTAAAGTCTGTTCAAATCCACCATTACGAGTCTATACAAAATTTAGCATTTTAACCAACAGTACAGCTACACAAAGCCTATTGCTGTTTTACCACATTTAAGAATAACAATAATAACAGCCCACTAGCCCACTCATATTAACCTTTATTTTACATCTACAGAATTGTGAGAAAATCGTGATCTTTAATTTTGGCAAAAAAAATCGCAGTACTCATTTTAGCCAGAATCGTGCAGCTCTACTGCGCATAAAGCAAATCAAATCATGTTAACATTTTAAGACAAACATGATGCACACATAATTACATAATATATTGTTTTCAACTTGGTTTAGTATTTGCAAAAAGTTTTTACATAAAATCCACCCTTTTCAGAAAATAATATAAAATATGGGCCTGTAAAATAAAAACACTCTTATTAAAAGATTAGTTCACCCAAAAATGAATAAATAATATAAATAATTTTTTTTTATTACTTAGTCTTAAAGTTATTATTATTTTAACCCCCCTGAGACCGTTCATCTACTGAAGTCCTCCATGTACATGGATTCCAAAAGAAGCTCAAAGCATTCCATGTCATTTCAGCAGTAATGCAGTCATACAATGCTTCAAGAAAAAGCTGAAAAAAGCTTCAGGTCAGGGTTTGGATTTACTACGGTCAATATGAAGTATTGCCATTAGAGTCAGCAACGCAATGTTTAAATGTCATTTTGCCCATAAAAAACTCACTCTGATCTGATGCAGAAGATATAGACAAACAATGTTGAATTTTACACACACAAGTGTTACAGGAGCGTCGTATAATTTCAGTTTTATCTCTGAAATAGCTTGGAATGTATTCCAAAGTCTTTTTCTGGACGTCTCAGAACCATTGTTGTATTGACCTTATTTTGCAATGTGGAAGTGCGCTTGTTTTTGAGATTGTTATAGAACCTCCGATTCAGTTGCCTACAGGAGAAATGACTAAACGGCAGAAAAATCTGCTTACACTACAAACAAATTTGCTCATGATAATGCTTAGAATCATATAAAAAGAAATTATCAATTTACATCAACATTACATAACGAGCTGCTTTTAATGTCTAAAATTCAATGGAAGTGAATGAGATCGGAAGTCTCAAACCAAAAAGATTCTAATGGCCGTTCAAACATGAAGTATAAGGTCATTATGTGGGATGAGAAAGCTCCTGGATTACATCTAAAAGGTCTCAGGGCATTGAAACAACATGATTCTTGGTAATTAATAACAGATCTTTTATTTTGGGGCAAACTAATACTTTAATGACATACTTAAATATTTAAAGTACAGTGACAGTAAAAAAAAGTAGTTTTTAATGTCATCAGTTATTAATGAGTTATGAATTGCCTCAAGATTTTCAATGTACCCACATGCAGAGTAATGTTGATTTTATTCATTATGAACAGCTGAGAATTGAGGAATTAATAGTCATCATTTCATTACAGAACCACCAATGAATTATTCATGAAACACATTTTATTATCGTTCACAGGGAATATGAGACAGATGCCACAATGACGTCTAGATTTGGAAAAACATACAGCCGAAAAGGAGGAGATGGGACCTCCAAGTTTGACGAGGTTTTGTCCAATAAAAGAGCCATGCTCAGCACCAAATGGGGCGAGACGACCTACAAAGCCAAGGTGGGAGCAAAGAGACCTGGTTTAAAGACAGAAGTGACGGATCAGACCAAGAGATCCAAGGTATCAGAAGGCGATGGCTCAGAGGATCCATTCGGATTTGACAGTGATGATGAATCTAAGCCAGTCACGTCTCGTAACATAGCCCAGTCCAAAGCAAAGGTGACGTCGTCAACAGGAGGCTCCCAGGCCAGCTTAACACTGGAGCCCAACAGCAGAGTGAACCAGCCCGCCAGTGTGGAGGCCGTGGCCCCCAGTAGAGCCTCATTCTCTCTCAGCAGTGAAAGAAGCGCTCACAAAGTTCCAGAGGATCCTGGGAAATATTTTAACACCTCAACTACAGGTATGTTTCATTCCTGGAGGATATATAGTTGAAGTCCAAATTATTAGATTATCTGCACGGCTCTAAATTGCGACCGTTTTGGTTGCATATGCGCCTGAAATTTTATCTATGCAACCTAAAAATATATTTAGGAGCATTTGTGCGAGTGCATAAAATTGTTGTCGTGCGACCAGTTTTCACAGCAAAATGTTCATCATATGCACGGATTTTGAAGGCTTTCAAGCATTATGCATCCTTGCACCTAAAAACACCAAATGCGGCGCTCAGGAATGGTTAAAAACAGTTGACATGGCAACAAAGCCCGCAATGCTTGTCCCGCCTTCAAGCTCTTCTTATTGGCCCATTGCGCTAGAACAGAACGCGAATGGATTAGCTAATATCAGCTGTCAATCCCTCAGTTCTGATGATGGGAAGCTACAGCCGCGAAAATGTAAAGGTCTGGATCCGAGAGAATGAAAAACACTAACAGATTTAGTTTTAGAAACCACCTAAAGTTACAAATAATGGCACATCTGATCTTGTGGTGAATGTCAATCCAGCATTTACAGTTTTCGAAGAGTGGATAAAAGACTTTCAGTGTCTTAAAGTGCGCTATGACAATGACTAAAGCATTCACCGTAAAGCCAGTGGGACAGAGTTTTCAGGTAACAGCGTTTGCCACATCTACACATTTTAAGCACAATATGTTCTATCGTTATTTAATCCTTCATTTAATCATCACGATGCTGTCAGTCGTGCGACTGACACCGCGTTCACCATCGCTAAAGAGCAGGCATTCACTAAGATGAAACTAATATTGCAGCTCATGAAAAGACCGTTACTGCTATTAAGATGACATATGCACATAAGTTGTCCATATCATGTGTGCAATATCAGACCCTTGATAACAGCATAGTTATTTTTGTTAATTCAGTTCATCTGATTCACGTCAAGCAGTGCATGCAGGGCCGGTGAGCACATGCAGATTTTTTTTTTGTTAGTTTTAATTAGAGTTGATTTCAAATTAAATAAATCTGTTAATATAAAACGTTTAGTAACTGTGATCATAATTTTTGGTGGGTGTGACAAATTTTTGTCTGGTGCTTTTAATTTTTTGAAGTTAGGAGCACCGGTGCCACCAAGAAAAAAGGTTAATTTCGAGCCATGCCCAGTATATTTTCTGTTTAATGTAGAGAAGATTTTTTCAACACATTTCTAAACATAATAGTTTTAACAACTCATTTCTAATAACTGATTTGTGATATCTTTGCCATGATAACAGTAATATTTTACTAGATAGTTTAAAGATACTAGTATTCAGCTTAACGTGACATTTAAAGGCTTAAATAGGTTTATTAGCTAAACATGTTAGTGTAATTAGGTAAATCATTGTATAAAGATAGTTTGTTCCCAAGTAAAGTCAAGTTAAGCCTTATTGTCATTCCGCTTTGTGTTGACATACAGAGGAACAAAATTTCATGTCAAGTAGCACAACGGTGCTACTTAATTTAATCATAAATACAAACACAACATGCATAATTGACATATATTATAAGACAGTGGTCCTCAACCACCAGATCAATTGGTACCGAGCCCCTCAAGAAATAATTCATTATTTTTGTTGTATGAATTATGTATATACAATCTTTTATTTTGAAATTCGCTTACATCTCTGTCATTTAAAAGCCCAAAATGTAACCCACAAGCAGCAAAATGAGTAAGAAACATACGTCTTTGGAAAGTTTTTTGCTTAGTGAAAAAGGCCAAGTGAAGGAAACATGAACTGCCAAGGAATGGATTTGCAACTCAATTGTCAACAAATCAGGTGACTCCACCATGTCTGTGCAAGAAGATCAACTGATGCAGATCGCAAATGACTGAGGCCTTTTTAGGGGTCGTTCGCATATCGCATCTTTTCTACAGTGTGCTCGAGTTCGTTATTTCTAACAGCAGTGTTTTGTCAGCTTGTCATCCTCTAAGAAAATGGTGGATGGTCACCTAGCAACCTACGAACCCGCACCCCCAGATTGCGGCAAAATTGTCACACGTTGACCGGTCAGTGGTGATAACTGAGGGGATCACTGCTGTGAGATACTTAACTATACGCATAAGACAGGCTATACAAGAATTTTTACATGAGAGTGATCAATTTTGTGCAGGATATTGTGCAAGAGAGGTATTAGGGGGAATATTGTGCAAAAGAGGTATTTAAGGTTTAATATTGTGCAAAAGAGATATTAAAGGTTGAAGCAAGCAGTGCAACATGATTGTGGGACATTTATTTAGTCCTTGTAAGATGGACTTCAGATTAAATGTCAGGTGCATAAGAGAGAAGAGTGTTTCTACAGGTGGTTTGTCAAGCCCACTCACCGCTTTGAAGCACAATTTAAAATGCACATAGTTATCAGGAGACATGGAGTAATTAAGAAAGTGTCTAGTAGAAAAACTCTGTAGACAATTGGAACAAAAATAGCTTAACCCTTAAAGACCGAGACAGCCACCCGCAGCTAAAAATAGGTATTGTTCTTAAATGTTTAATAACTTTTGATTCCCTGATTCGATCCGTACAATTCAAAGATTGGCATAAAGAAGAGAATCTCAGCTTTCCAGCGCTGTAAACGATTCCACAGACCTTCGGAGGCTCCGGAATTAGTGTGGTTACGTCATCAAATTTTGACAACGCTGATTTGACAAAGAGACGCTCGTGGCTTGTGTCTCCGGACAAACCAGACATAATACATACATTGATGCATTGTCCCTCCTCCATGCCCAGATTGGTTCAAACTCGCTCTCTCTCTCAATCAATAAGCATAGGTTTCACTTTGTGGACCAACAGTCAGCTTTTTGAACAACCCGTAACGAGAAATAGGCGGTACATTTACGCACGGCTAAATAAAACGCAAAAAAAAGTTTAGCATGAAATAATTCTCATACGAAGTACTTTTGCATGCACAGCAGCACAAAAACGAGACAAAACAGTGACACAGCACAGACGAAGTGCTGGTCTTGCTCTTTTCAAAGGATGCAAATGAAGGTGCGGCTGTTTTATATTGATAAAATGGAGGCTTATATTGATAAAATATGAATATAAAATATTAATAAAAATAAAAACTGCTTTATTCTTGCCAAATTGAAACAAATAAGACTTTTTTTCAGAAAGAAAAATATTTTTGGAAATACTATGAAAAATACCTTCCTCTCTTAAACAGAATTTGGGAAATATTTGAAAAAGCAAATAAAAAAATTAGAGGGCAAATCATTTTGACTTAAGCTCTACTTCCCAATTATACATTTGTTCTAATGTTCAAACACCTTATTTGTTTTCGTTTCAGCTTTATTGGGCTATATCAGTTGTGTGCTGTCAGAGTTGTTCAGGTGCTTGACCTGTTTATCTCAACGAGATGCAAGAGTGCACTTACCACATCAAATAAAGCTGCCCTAGATTGCTCTTTTGTGGTTGTTTACTTGCCTGAACAATTCGAAGAACCGACTGTAATTGGGACTAAATTTCACTTTGTCTATTTGTTCTATAACTCATATAATCAAAAAGCACGTGTTTGTTATCAAAAAAGTTTTTTGTAATATGCTGTTTTTGTGGTTTTGTCGGCTGTTTCTTGCAGTCTCTGACCAAATAGTTTTTTTTCTTCTCTACTTTAGATGTGAGCAGGAGCACTGATAATGTCTATTTCTGTTTATATCATGTAGAGCTTCTGGTCGATCTTCTGCATTTTTTTTTACCAGGGCAAAATCATTCAAATGACTGTTTGCTGTTCTTGGGCTTTTGATTTAGTGTAAAGTTTTTAGTTGTTAGACGTACATTTGAATACCGTATTTGGGAAAAGAAATTCTAGCTTTATATATTCTGGGATGTTGTTGATAACAAAAGTACCCGAGTGTGATTTTGATCTGGTACATCCTTAGCTGGTTTAGACCTGTCATGGACAGCTGACTGACTGACAAAGCACCTTGTGGTTTGCTCATGTTTTGAATTTTGGTGCAATATTTCAGTAGAATTAGATTTTGTTATCAAGTGAAATATCCTTGAACATATTGCAATCTTTGAACTGCAGTGTTGTAACAAAAAATTGCATCTGCATTTATACAAGCTTTAATCCATTTGTATAGTTTTTTTGCTCAAAAATGAAAGTATTAAAGTATCAGAACAATAAAAAAGCCATGCCAATGAGCTTAGAGCGCACAACTTGCATGGCGCGCTTGTTGGAGCGACGTGCACATGTTGTACAAGCCGCGCGCACGTGAACCACGCACATTTTCCAGCCGCATCTAGTTGAAAGCATCTGGGGCCTCATGTACGAAGACTTGCATTGAATTCATACCAAAACATTACGTACGCACAAAGCTGTAAATGTGCGGAACGCGGAATCCCCCGCATATTCTTTTTGTACATCGGAACTAACGTGAAACTGAGTGCATGTGCACGAGCGCAAAACCCCTCCCCCTAATAAATATGCTAATGCCTCTACTTTGGCAAAACCAAATGAAAAAGCAATGGCAGAAGCAAGCAAAAAGAGAAACTTTGAACAGAATGTGAATTGGTGGTGCTCCTATCGGAGGAACCGGAGAAAAACTGTGTTATTTGCAAGTTTGTCCTCCGGAATTCATAACAAAAGAAAAAAAATAGAGTGGGAGAGTTAGCAGCGCACTTTGTGTGAATTAAAAAAGAAATAGTCCGATTTAAAGTGTAAAAATTTTGTGGTGTATCTAGGCTAAGTGCAATTAGCACACCTCGTTGGAATGAGCTAGTTGAGTGATTTCCACCCGTTTGATCAACAGAGACAACAAAACTAAAGAGAGCGCACATCAGCAGCGCGAGTGACATAGCTCGTAAAGCGCATGGCAACATGTTTTGACAGTATCATTTATGAACCCGGTTCGAATCCAGCGTCTAATGAACTCATTCTTTTTTTTCCCCCATTACATATCAGATTTTGCCTACTCTTCATCACGAGGAAGACAAGTAGGAATCATTAATAAGTGTTATTGAATGGAAATTTCCGATTCACTTAGCCTCTGCAATTCATCTTCAGATGGCACCTTTATAGAAATGTGCGTGCAGTCGATCAATACGATTACATTGGGAAAACCGGCGATCGCTGCAAGTTGCGCATTAATGTTTGGCTTGTCAACTGTATGGTATGGAAACCTTATATACCTGCTAGACATACAGATAATCCCGTACCATACAGCTGCCATTGCATGGCTCAAAGATACTTTTAGTGTGCAATTTAACACAATTGGCTCTAGGAGACGCCAACGGAAATAAAACAAACAAACAAACAGAAGAAATGAACGTATGCCAGACATAAAGTTGGCGTGGACCAACGCACATTCTCACGTTCATTTCATTGTTAGTTAATTCAAATGTGAGCATGAAACCTGGCTTATGCAAAGTTTTTACTCAGCGTTAGGCATGCGTACGCAGCATTGATGCATGTGACCCCTGAACTTTTCCGAATGTTGCGAGCGAACCGCGATTCATGCAAGTAGAACTAACCAATCCGGTTCACGCTTTGTATTTAATATACACATTTCAGTCACAGCAGACTAATTACCTCAGACGAACACAGCACACCCATACACTGGAGTGATTCTTACTTTTCACGCGCTTGTCACTTCAGGTCAGAATAACAACACATGTGAATAGGAGTGCCGTATAGCAGCAGTAAGAAGACTGTAAATATAAATGGATGTAAGGATGTCACCAGAATGGCTTTTTGGTTTCTTTTCTTGCGCTTCCCAGCCACTAGCTCCCCATCTGAAAGGGTTTTTAACATAGTGGGTAAAATAGTCATCCAACTTCACAATCTGTAATGTTGCAGTATGTATTTGAATAATGATGGTTGCTTCCTTTACTTGAAAGCTCAGATTTGATTATCATAATTTGTGTTGTTGACAGAGTTTGAGGTTTACTGTATCATTATTATTCACACCTTAAAGTTTGCTTTGATTGTTCAGTGTTTACGCTTTACCATTGCACACATGTTTTAACATTTAATTCATCAAGTATAAGAGTCTCTTTAATACTTGTTTATTTTATTATAAAGAGAGGAGATATTTTGTTTAAATATTTTTGTTTTTGACTATTAAAAATGTTGGTAAATAATGATTAAACTATTTTGTAAGTGTGGGAATAACAGGTTAACTCATTATATAGTGTTTTCACGATATCAGCAATTCTGCAATATATTAAAATATTATGAGAAAACCCGTACACAATATAGCACTATATTTGTATTAAATGCATCAAAAAGATATATATTATATTATATTATATTGTATTATATTATATTATATTATATATAATATTATATATTATAAGCTGTATTTTGTTTTATTATCAGAACATATATTTTATGTACAAGCGCACAGATGTCATACAAACTTGAAAATAATATAGTGCACTTTCTCTAAATTCGCTAGCTAAAACTCAGTTTTTTTATTACAAATGATGTGTAATACTTCTGTGTGAATATTGTGTGAAATGATTTGAATATTAATACTTAATAATTATTAATTTTGTAAAAAAATATTTAAGCTATGTGTGTTCTTGTCAAAATGTGAAATCAGAAATGTATTTCTCCTAATCTTTTCATAAATCCAATGTGAAGGTCAAGGGTTTCATTTTTACACAAAAAGATATTTAATATATTTTACAGTTATGTATGGGCGCTCGTTATTTGTGGGTATATATTCCTGCATTTACCTTATTATATTGTATTAGCCAACCAATTGCCAAAAGAACATCCTGTCACAGTCTTCTTAATGGTGTTGTTAGGAGAGGACAGAAATATGGAAGTGAATGTGGGTGGAATTTCACATTTGTGTAATCGCAGTAATGTTGTTTGCGCAGTATAAATTTGTCAAAAAAAAAACTTCCTTGAGGGCAACCGCGGCGTGAGTACTGTACATGGTCAGGACACCAGTCTTACAGGCTGTAGACTTGTGTAAGACCCTGCTTAATATCGCAGTAATAGATACGGTGGACTGACTCTTACAACAACAGCCTGGAGCTCCCAGCAGACCAAGAAATGAAAATCTTTAATTGGCCCAAACTCTATTTTACATTTCCTCCGCATAATTGCTTTTTCAGGTTGGTTCTCCTCCAGGGTCTTGCAAATCATTTGGCTGACTAAGTAATCAATGAGGTGAAGTTGGGGAAACTTTCAGAACACTGACACCCGTCAACGGGCCGTGTTAATATGAGGAGAACACTTAGACGCCATTGGAGCATAGCATCTGGACAGGCCTTTGTGAGCTGCTTATCTCATTTAGAAGCACGACACACACAACTCATCACCTTGTCTGGAACCACTAAGGGTCTTTTATGATAATGCATGCTGATGAGGGACTGTTCCTGAGACACTTGAGTTATGCTGCAAATTTAAATTCTGCTTGGATCAACCTATTTATCAAAATGTAAATGTTTATGTTCAGATTGTTCTCTAGACAGCAGAACAAAGCCTGTATCTGTGGTTGCCAGAATGATTGGTAGAACTTAAAGGGGTGGTCCGGAATGTAATTTTAAGGCTTGGTTGTGTTTATAAGATGCAAAGCAATGTGTGCTCATGTTTCACTTGAAGGAAATCACATTATTTTTTCATAAATCTCACTTTGATTATATACAGCTACTCGACTAACATGAAAACGACTGATATATTTCCTAGTTCCTCTGAAAGGCCCTCCCTCAAGAGGCTCTGATTGGTCATCTGTCATAATGTGCTGCTATTCGCAGATCGGCTTTACGTTACGCCCGTACAAGCACGCACTTTTCTGCTGTATAAACAGTCAGTCAACCTCATGGCTGCTCTCTAAAATAAAATTTGACAAGTGTCTGTTACGAGTGAAAATGGGGTGCGGCTCCTTTTATCTGTGCTTGAGCAGCGCCTATTTGAGGTGACGTGTAAGAAGTTTTGTGCACGAGCAGAGGAAATCTGCGCGGAAGCAAAGAGATTCGTATGCTCACATGCTAATACATAAAAGCAATCTCGTAACATATATATATTTATACACAATATGTAAGACATTGACTAGAAGTCTACATTAGAAATTGTAAAATAAAGGTCTCAAGTTGGAGATGCAGCCTTTGCTTTATTTTTCTCCCAGTAGATCAAGGCTGTGTTTTTAGGAATTTTGGGATTAAAAAAAAAAGTTTGGTGATTACTGGCCTATATTGATCAAAGATGTCTATGCACTCATAATAAAATAAGACAAAAAAAAAAAAACTAGAGATTCTCACTAGAGTGGTATCTTTTCAAAACGTATTATTATGTACACTTCCTATTCTTAAATGTACATTTAAATCAGGCCCATTTTCCTAAATCACAGATGACAAAAAAAAAAAAAAAAACGGTCATAAAAGTGGACTTGGTGAATTTTTCACTGAAGTTTTGATTTGATTAATAAATCAAAAGCAGTGTTTTATTCCTAATCAAAACATGCTTCATCTACTTCAGGGATATTTTACCATTTTTTGCAACTATTGTCTCAAATACACACAAAACACAAAATCCACTCGACAATTCAATTCGAGAGCAGCAAACCCATTTCATAGGGTTTTAATTATCCTAACAAAGTGTTGTAAAATTGTATATTTTTTCTTGATTCGGACATTTTTTTATCTGTAAATTGTATTTTAACCATGTAATAAAAGAAATAAAAACAATCTCATTTTGCTGATGATTATTAAGCATTATTAGGAAATTACTTTAAATAAAAATAAGATCAAGCGATGGTACAACATGACGCCTGAGGCTGGTTGCATGCAGATATGTGAAGACTTGAATCTACCTGCTTTTTCTGTTATTGACTGTATGTCTGTGAAGCTGCTTTGATGCAGTGTGCATTGATTATATAAGCGTCATTAAAAAAGGTGACTTTTGCTGATTTTTGGTGACTTTTTTCAGATTAGAATGCGTTATGAAACTGTCCAGTCTTAAAAAAAAAAAACACTTTCTTGAAACACTAGTATAGAAACTGGCAATCAAAAAAGAAAAAACCCTCACATGCGAAGGATAGACCTTTAATTCCTCTTTTGATTTGTTGCATGATTCATGTTATGTCTTGTAAGACAGCATTAGCTAGGTCAAATTGTACCTAGTAAATTGTTGCTTTGGTGCTTCTCTTGTCTGAAAATGTGATGTAATAAGCACATGAAGATATAACCAAGTTCAGTAGCATTAAACATCTAAATATTCTAACCATGTCATTGTGCCAAATCATTTTTGACAAAAAAGCACAAGCACTACTTTTTTTAAGTTTTAAAGGGGTAGTTCGTTGAAAAAATGAAATTTTGTCATTGCATTACTCATCATTGACTTGCTCCAAATAGGACAGAAAAGACAAAAAAAAAAATAGAATGTTGGAAATCTTTTACCATTGACAATAGGAAAAATAATTACTACGTTTCTAAATAATTAACGTTCTCTTAATATAAATTTTATATTATGTGTAACAAAACAAAAACTCAGGCAGTATTTTATTTATTTATTATTTTGTTAGTTTTTTGCATCACTGGTGTGATATTTGGTGTGTACACATGCCAGAAGAGGGTATATGCTTAGTTTTTCACTCATTGCATTAAAATTCAGTGTTTCCTATAGGATTCTTTCCAGCGGTGGGGGCAGGCCTTTTACACAGATCTTACAACTACTCATGCCGTTATTTCAATAAAAAAATGCCGTGAGCACAGTATTACAAGTCGAGATTGCATTCATGTAATACGAGCATGCAAATTTCTTTGCTTGGGCGCTGATTTTTTCTGTGCACAAAACTTTTTACGCTGTCAAATATACACTGCTCAAGTGCCTATTTTGTTGTGCGCTCTCAAATAAATGCTGCTGAAGTGCGACTTAGGCCCCGTTTACACTGTCAGGTCTTGATGCCCAATTCCGATTTGTTGCCTATATCTGATCTGTTTGCCTGTCTGTTCACACATTGTTTTAATTGTGACCCAGTTCCAATTCATGCGTTTACTCTTGCCATACAATTTACGTTGTAGCGCATGCATAAAGGCGGACTCTAGCATTTGTGCCATGATAATATGGATAATCCATTTATAAATAATACTGTTTTGTTTGCGTCTAACTATCCACACAAAATAGTCTTATTGTTTTGTTGCTGTCGTAACATGGATATTTTCTCAAGTTGTCATTAAATGTGGAGCTAACAAATTACTAGATAAAATAAGAATTTAATCGGTTGTCATCAGTTAAACAAGCTGAGTCCTTGCCAGAAGCGGCCCGGACTCTACACACAGACTCGGGCCAGATATGGTTAACAGGAATCATCACAAACAGATGTGCGCTAGCGAGCGAGCTGCGGGCCATACTCGCCGATGCCGAGTGTTATCAGCCGAGCTCGGGCTCTAGGCCAGCCAAGCTCGGGCAGATTACTACCTGCAATCTGGGACTAGCCACGATGGAAGAAATTGTCTTGTTTTTAGCTCTGTGAAATATGCGAAGTGTAGTATAATCAGTGAATGGTTCAGTTCAGATTTACCCCTACTCACTTTATGTAATGGTATGGCCCTGGTGTGTGTGTGTAGTTGAAGATGTAGCTTTTGCTTGTGTGTGCAGTGCTGCGCACTAAAGTTGAAAAGAATAAAGTTGTTTTATATGAAGCCGCAGTGCGTGTATTAATAGCGTCAAAAAGTAAAAGTTACAACATAAAGTTTGCCCAACTTTAAAATGATTTTGAGGCGGAGGTGGAAAAGGGCCGTCATCGCAGCTTGCACTTATCGTTCATGTGCTATATGATGTCCTCCACCAATCAGAGGAATGTATGGGTACGAGAGAGGTCTCAGGTCTGGTGGGAGCAAATTGTGGCAACAGACCAATTCCCTCCTCTGTTTCCTCTGATGTTGTTTACCGTGTTGTCATCTCCACACACGCTCTTCCTTATGTCATTTAACCGCGGAGAAGCACTACATTGTCTCAAATTTAATGATGTACAGAACGAAATGCCTCAATAAATCCGATCTGCCTGTTTACATGACAGTCGCATTGTCACATATCCGATCTATATCTGATTTATTTCCACATATGAAGGAGGCCTGAAACCGATCTCTGAATATCCGAGTGCATGCGTTTTTTTTCGTGTTTACACGGTCATAGAACAGATCCTGTTTCGCATATGAGCCAAAAATCAGAATTGGATCACATTTAACTGGCAGTGTAAACGGGGCCTAAGTGTGTTTATGTAACGAGTATGTCTCCAACATTTAGTAGATTTGCTTGGTATATTTATAAAAAGCTGGGCTATTCGATTGGCAGCCCGTGAGGGCCGAACCGGGCCCCCAAGGCAATTTGTTCCGGCCCCCCAAATAGTGCAACCAAGACATAAAAAATAAATTTAGTTTAGTGGAAAAACGTCCGCTATAGTTATAAAGTGACATACGTCTGTTCAATATAGCACAAGCTGCAGAAGCTGTGCAGAGTGCGATTCACCATAAGGGAGTGGCACGAGCAGGGGATTCAATGATTAGCCGTAATCGTAAAGGTTTCTAAACGCCGCATTTCTGTGGCACTGAATGGAAAGAAACTGCTGCAACTAAACCAAGTTATGCCAAGTTGCCAACTCTGCGCACCGAGGCTAATACACAAGCATGCAAAGCGGATTAACTAAAGCAGCGGCCGTTCCCATATCACGTCTTTTCCTCTTTCAAGTTTGTTATTTCTAATGTAAGAATATATGACAATATGCGCGCACAAGCGGAGCAACGCGCTTGCGTCTTTCCAGGCGCATGCAGTAGAAAACATCTCACAGTGAAAGTTGTGCGTGCCTTTCAGTACAATGCCAACAAAAGATATGTTAGACAAATTATTATTAAAATGATTATGTATGTATGAACCAGATGGCAACAACAGTTAATCTAAATAGCTACTTACCTCATATAAAGCTTTAAATTACTCTAGACGTGATAACGGTGAACCCATGATTATTTTTCAGACTATATAAACGTACAACCAAAATCTATAATTGTTGCATCCCTAATTGTAATGCATTTTGAAAAATAATATATGAATGTGTTTGAATGTAGATGAGGCCTACTTCAGCAAAGCACTGCTTTTGTTGTGATCTGAAATACAACATTGTCATATGTTTGTAAAAAAGAAAAAGTGTATTGTACACTGCACTGATATTAGCAGTTTCAAAATACAATATATTCACATTTTAATGTAGATAACGCCAACGTGGGTCTCTTATGGAGGACAAATACAGCATATGGGCTCTTATATGAAGTTTTATCACTTGTATAGCAAGTCATTTCTCTCCAGCCCTTCGTTTGGGATGAACGGCCCCTGTGACAAACTAATTGAATAGCCCTGTTCTAATATATCTAAATGAATCGAAGTAAAAAAGTTGTTCAGTGATAAAACGCGCTTGACGATATGAAAAGGAAAACTTCAAATCTTGAAAAGGAAATGTCCAAATGGACGAAGCATTCTGAACAGAGAACTTTTGTATGACTACATCTTTGTGTTTTCAAGGGTCCTAAGAATTAGCTTTATCTTAAGTATAGTTGGTATTAGCTGGAAGAAGAGGCTTAAATCTCTCAGAATGCGGAAAATAAGTGACCCGTGGTGGTCAGAGGACAGGACGGATTAGAGATGACCCTAGCGGCGATAAGACACCGTCTGAAGTAGAGCGGGGGAAGGAACCAGGACTTGTTTGACTTTTTGCTGGTTGAGAGATTGAAATTTGTCAATTCCCTGTCTGAGTGGCTTTATAAGAGCCGCCAAGTGGAAAATATCTTTTTCTGTCCTCTTCCAGTAATGTATCTGTTCAAATGTCAGAGGAGGCTCTTGGATCCAAGCATTCATTTATATAAAAAGAAATGTTAACAGGATTTGTCCGAATGCTGTTTTATATTGACTTTTTAAGAAGTATTAAGGACACCATGAAATCAAAATTGACAGTTCTCTTATTTTTTTTCCTTTATTTAATAATTCATTTATTTATTTATTTATTTATTATAGTTTGCAGTTGGAATGGAATATTGCAGATTTAATCATAATTGATTTATCTAATTGTCTGAAACTATTTTAATTGCTTTGTGTGTGTATATTGTTTAGGGTTGCGCGATTAAGACAATTTATCCAAGACGATTTATCCAATAGATTTTCTCTGGCAATGAGCCAAAATGAATGTGCAAACTCACTTTCTGACATTAGACGACATTTAATGAAAAACAGAAATGCAATGTTACTAGGGGTGAGAATCTTTAGGGACTTCACAATCTGATTCCAATTCAGAGAGTCATGATAAGAGTTTGGACTTCCTATGCTTTTGATTATGATAGGAATCCATTTGTGACAGTACTGCTATTTTAAAAATGATTACAAAGAGCAGTTATAACGAACAAACAGTTCCTTTTCCAAGAAGAGAGCATTACATTTTTGGATAGTTTGTTTATAACCTTTAAACAAAGGATAGTTGTGTTTTTACGCCTGGTTATTCTCATTTTGACACTGTGTAGTCACGATAAGCATGAGTAAATCATTCTGGTGTGCATAGGGCTTAATATTGTTGACCACAATTTTTGCTGTATTAAAGGGTACCTAGTTTACCCCTTTTTAAAGATTTAATATTAATATTATGGTTCTTCTGCGTGTGCCAGTTTAGGTTCAGTCAAAACACAATTCAGATTTGTGTTAAAAAGTGTTATTTTGGGGGTGTGTACACAGCTCGCTGTTTTAGGGGCGTGTTGCTTTACATGAACATTTGTTTTGACTCCCTGCCCAATTTAACAAGGGGGTTTGTGTTTGGCAACAGACAGGCAGACAGAGAGAAGCAACATGAGTGAGAGGACCAGCATTCAGCTCTACATGTATGACTCAAACACAGACCAACAGAGCCAGCCAGCTGTGTGCTAGTTCAAAGTTCTGAGCTTGTACACTGAGACTAATAACCACCCACACTGAATTAACTTTGACTGAGTCAACGGATGCGCCACATAGCGCACGAGACGCGCACATTCGCATGTTTATGAAACTATTCAGATGGTGCTCTGTGGTGAGGCAGAAACATGAACCGTATCCTGAGTCGTCGCTGGGCACCGCGGATAGCCGCCCACTTGAAGCGCTGTGGTGTGTACCCTGAAAATGTTGCGCGTCGCCGAGCAGAGCTTCTGTTGTGCGATCTGCAGGCAAGTTCGTTATTTTATTTTTAATGGAGGGACGCGCACGTGAGGCAACTCGCTCGCACTACCCAGCTGCACCTAGTTAAGATGACGGAACTTCTGTGACCGCGAGAAATGCATACGGCTAAAGTTTAAGAAAGACGCAATGAAACGTACACATATTTGCAAAACCACCTAAAGTTACAAACAATAAGAGCAATCATGTGGTGAATGTTGATCTTGTGTTGAGCCCAATGAGCCTTACATTTAAAAATAGAGCAAGGGTGTTCTTTTGGTGAAATTGCTTTGATTCATACGCTGAAAGTGGCAGACAAGAACAAACAAACTGATCCTAGTTATGCGCTTGTCGATCAATATTGCTGGGCAGGGGGACCACACTCCTACGGCAAGTTGCGGTCGATCTAAAAAACGTTTTAATTGGTCTACCGTTTTATGTTGTTAAATTGAAAAAAAAAAGGACTGGGTGTGTTTATATCACCCCAATCTGACGATCTATACACTATACCTACACTCATGTCTGTCCAAACAGCTTGAAAAGTAGATTTTTCACCCTAGGTGCCCTTTAAATAGGACTGAAAAACAATTAGCATTTGTTTGTGTAATTAAATGATGCTTCAAAAAAAAAAAAAAGAAGGTTAAATGAGGAAACATAATGCAAATTGCCTTTTGGATTATATATGTATATACTTTATGTAAACAAGGTGGTCCCCAACCTTTTAATCAACACGGACTGGTCAACGCTTGATAATTTTATTGTGGTGTACGTAGATTGCTATGTGAAAATCAACTGACATTTTCACAAAACATTTCTACAACTCTAATATAAGTTGTATTTATGGAGAAAATTAAAAAAGTGCTGCAGTGCTTGTGTGTTCTGTGTTTGGTAATTAGTCTACTGAAATGTGTGTATTCCATTTAAATATGAAGCTGATTGGTCAGTTCTTGTCAAGTGACTCGCGGAACTGAGTGCGCCTGGAAGGCACGTCGTTCTCAGTAAGCGCATGTAAGCGGCACACTTTCATTGGAAATAACGAACTTGCATTCAAAATAGATGACGCCCATCATTTGGCGATCTCCAGCAGTTGATCTTCTTGCACAGAAATGCTAGATTGACCAGATTTGTTGATATATGGGTTGTGGATCCATTCCAGGGCAGTTTGTGGTTGCTTCACTGGGCATTTTAATTTTCGCAAAGAAACTTTACAAATGCATCTGTTTCTTACTCATTTTGCGAGTTTGTGGGTTAAAATTTGGTGCTCAGGTGACTGAGATGTAAACGAGAGAATACAGTCATTTTTCAAAATAAAAGATTATTCACACTTGATTATAAATAAAACGGAAATAATTCATGGTTTCTTGTGCGGCCCCTTACCAATTGTTCCATGTCCCGGTACCAGTCCGGGCCCCGGTGCTTTGAGACCGCTGGTTTAGACCACATTTTTATTCGTATATTGAAGTCTAGTGGTAACCATACCCAGGGTTCTTACGGGTGCTGGAAATCCTGGAAAATGCTTGATTTTTAATATATTGTTTTCAAGGTTAGAAAAGTGCTTTGATTTTAGACAAAGTGCTTGAACCTGCTTGAATTTGAGTTTGCAGGGCTCAAAGTTGTGACTGTTTTGATTGCATATTCGCACGATTTTATCTATGTGACCTCAAAATATATTTGGGAGCATATGTGCGAGTGCATAAATTGTTGACGGTTTTTAGTTTTCATTGCAAAATGTTCACCGCATGTGCGTATTTTATGGAGCTAATAATAAGCCAAAACAATCTGAATTTGAAGTGTGTTCAACTGAATTATTAACAATTGTAAGTTAATAATACTGATTATAAGCTATTATACATTTTTGAATTTGTATTTCTTAATTTGATTATTGAACATCTAAAGTTTAAGACAACTTAATTTTTTAAGTCAGAATTTTAAAGAACTTCAGATTTTTTTGGTTTTGAATTCAAAGACTCCAGATATTGGGTATGTAAAAATACAGTTTTAAGTTTTTAAGAATTCTAATTAACACAATTGAAATTCATATTGTTTTGGCACTGTTAGCTTCATGTGTATTTAGGAGACATTCACCCTTAATGCATCTTTGCACCTGAAATACCAATCCAATGACTGTAAAAACAATAACAATGCACATGAAATATCATGAACGACTGGTCATGAAAGTTTGGTACTACACACAAACAAAATCTGACTGTAAGCTTATTTCGTGAGATATAAACTTTAAGTAGAAAGGGACCAAACTTAAAAACATCCAATAACTGAACTTTTTATATTTATTTACTTATTTTTTTATCATTTTTTGGTGAACTATACCAATAAATCTATGCTCGAAAGTACTCCAGAATTTAAGTTGAAATGTCATATTGTGTTTTTTAAAATGGCACAATGGAACGTGCCATAAATGTGAAAGTACATACAACATATATAAACGTAAATAACTGTGGTTATTAGGTGCTGGAAAAGCATACAAATGCACCTTGAAAGTGCTTGAAAAGTGCTGGAGTTTGAAGTTGGAAAAGGTGTAAGAACCTTGCATACCACAAAATGTCATTGCATTTTTTTCCTTACTTTTTTCTTCTGTACTATTAAATTTATTCATACTTCATTCTGACTTCATTCTGACAGTGGTTGGTCACAGTATGTTTATTTCAGTGAAATGTCAATGGCAAAAATATCCACTGTTTGCCTTTAATACTGTAGTGATGTATAAAAAGCAAACCTTACACAGAACTGGCCTTTAATATGATTCCTTTCACAGATGTGTAAGGCAACTATTTTTGTTCGTAATATCAATCTCTGTCAGGTCACGTTTCCTTAAAGCAAAATCTTGTACTAATAATTAATGATGAATTCTTCACAGCCTGTCAGTGAGTCTCCATTGATTGGCATTTTCATACTTTATAGACTTAATATCAGGTGTGGTAAACCCTTTTATAGGTTACATCATTCTTTTAAGATTAAGATTTTATTAAAATTCAATCTTTGCTTCGTTTCATGACTATAACCGCTCTGCATTGTTATAAGCACTTATTTAGGTTTTTTTTATTTAATCAAAGTTTGTCAGAGGTGATGGCGACAGCTTGTTTTGTCATTTTCCTCTTTACAATCAAATGAATAGGGAATGTTCTGAATTACCAAAGTGGTGATTTAACTGAAATTGTGTAAGTGCTCTTGTGTAATAGATGTTTTTTAAAGTTAACAGCGTCTCTGAAACACTTCCTTTGGTGTAGAGCTCAAAAGGGATTTTGTATGTTGTTGTGGATCCATTTCCAAACCAACTTTAGTGTTTTGCCCCATTTCATAACTCAGTAGATTTATATATAGACATAATTACGGTTATTGGTGTGAAAGTGAACACATAGAAGAATGATAAATAATGACTGCTGTCTGACAGACAGATGACTGCAGAGGTGTGATTATTGCTTTGAAGATGTCTAGAAATGTGTTGACATAATCTTCTGGCCTGTGTTTGACTAGTCATGAAATCAGAGAAAATGATGAAATGTAGCTGCGCTTGGTTTAAACCTGATCATATAAGAGATGTTTTATATAAGGATAGAAAATACATTTATGTTGGCAATACATTTTTTTTCTCAATACCCTTCCAGTTATCAAATGCTTTTGCCGACTGAAAGATTGTATTTGCTTTGTGTAAGTATAAGAACTGCACGATTCTGGCTAAGATGAGAATCTCGATTTTTTTTTTTTTTTTTTTTTTGCTTAAAATAAAGATCACGATTTTCTCGCGATTCTGTTTATGTTAAATAAAGGTATGGTAAAAACAAACATATAGCACAACATCGATAATAATATTATGTGTGGGTCTACTGGTTTTATAAATATTTCTATTCTACTTATAGTAATTCTGATGATGAATTATTATGTTTGAGATATGTGCTTGCAGTCTGTCATATTAGACAAATTTATTTACTGGTAAAGTCAGACATTTGCCATTATCAAATTATATTCAACAATATATAGGCTAGAGTAGTTATACTCACATTGTAAACATTTATTTTCATGCACAACTGTGGGTTCACTACAAAAGAAAAAACATTTCAAAAGCTTGCCGTAATCATAATGTGATATGATCATTTAAATGAATGTGCACACTTTTGGTGTCATTTTGACTGCTAAGCACTTGTTCATACTTCGCGCGCGGATGCCAAACGATCACTCTGTGCCACAAACAGAATATTATTTACAACTGTATTACCTTTTACTTGCAACATATGCAGGTTCTGTTTACTAAAGTAGACGCGCGTGCGTCTATCATTAAGTAGAGTGCGCGCCTGCCCTCTCTATAACAGCTCACAGTCAGCAGCTCTTGTCACATGTGATTTACCTGGCCGCGAAAACATTATTATATGAAGACAGAAAAGACATTTTTAGGTGAATTATACCTTACAAGTACATTATGTGACTCATTTAACATCATTTGGAGTTGTCAATGTCACTGAGCAACGTGTGTGAAACAATGAAAAGACTCGTGCAGCCGCCTTTTCTTCTCTCCTGAACTTGAAAATATGATTGACAGAATCGTAGAAATGCTGGATTAAGATCGTCTAGGGGGTCGAATCGAGATCGCGATCTTTTAAAGATTAATTGTGCAGCTCTAGTCAGTATATTGTTTAGGGCTGCACAATTAAATACATATAATGGTGAGCACAATTTTCGTTGCTTCTGCTTTACAATTAAATTATATTTTTTGTTATTACTATAAAAATAAATATTAATAGTATTGGTGGTAAATGTTTTAAGTGGATGAGTTTATTTGTTTGATTAAATAATTCATGACCATTGATATTTAACCAAAAAATATTTAAAAATAGACCCTCAAGTTTTTTGTTGTTGTTTTTTTGCAATAATTGATGTCAAATGTTTTCTTTTTTTTTTTACATGAGAACAATTTGGACAGACTAGGGCTTGGACAATAAATGTATGTATTGTGAATTGGGAATAGATTCTGCACAGATTCTGAGATTTTTCCGAATGCATTGAGATTCTCTGAATTGATTCTGAGCTTTGTTTGAACCAACAGGTGATACTGTATGCTTTACACATACCAGCGCTTACACATACCACTTGAGACTAACATAAACATAATGAAGTTTGGAAAGGTTTAAAGGGCACCTATTTTACCCCTTTATCAAGATTTAAGATGCATCTTTTGTCTCTCCAGAATGTGTCTGTAAAGTTTCAGCTCAAAACACCCATCCGACTATTTATTATTCCTTTCATATTATTAGGATTTTCTGCTCTGACCAACTTTTTAGCTGTTTTATTGCCTGTCTTTGATGCAAACGAGCTAGTTTTCCCCACCCACTGTTTTCATGTGCCTGTTGGAGTATGCCTCGATCTCTGACTGCATCAGATAAACAACACAGTGACAGACATGAAGAAAAAACAATCAGGTTATGTTTCTGATAAACCTGATTTAACGTCCACAGACCAAGATTGAAGAGTCTTCTTTTATAATTGTACTGACATGCGGCTATGAGAATTTAAAAAAAAAAAATTTTAACCATCTTAAATTTACACAAAACGTTTTAAACTTATAACATTCATTCTTTATCGTGTTTGATGATTGCACTGTAAATTCTAACATGTTCAGTTTACTTAAAAAAAGTTTGGAAACCGATTGCCTTATTTTTGTAATATAAACTTACAAGGAAATCTTAAGTTAAGTTTAATTATTGCCTTGAAGTACGAAAACTAAAACTTATAAAGTAAACTAACTGTTAAAAATCAAGTAAGTTTAATAGAAAATTCTAGTTAACATACTTGTCATTATTTAGTAACCTTACTTAGGGTTTTATAGTAAGATTACTTTATTAACTCTATTTAACTAATACTGTTCTACCATGTTCAGTTAACATCTTGAATGCTAGTAGTCTCAACATTGCTTTAATCCACCATTTTAAGTAATGTCAACTAAAGAAACTACGTGCAATCGGTTTCCACATTTTCTTCAATTAAACTGAACATAAAATATGTAGTTCAACTTACAAGTAATGACATTATACAGGTCTTAAATTTAAACATTTTATTTGACAAAAATAGCAGAATTTCACAATACACTTGTGATATTTTAGTATCACAATACACTTGTACACAATACAGTTTTGTAAAAACCTGTTGTAAAGTGCTGTAATATACTGTAAATAGCAATACAGACAAAAAATATAATAAACATGTTCAACCCTAAAACACAAGTTTTCTAAAATGTTTAAAAATCTATCAAAAAAACTTTAAATACTTGACACTTGGAAAAAAGATTAGTGTATTTAAACATGAATTTAAACGTGAATTAGTGTAATTAAACATGCCATTGCACCAGCACTCTAAACATGGCAGCATATAGACACTCACAGAGGAACAGATATTTAGCTTTAAAGCTGATTTGTTAGACTGTGTAGTTTAGATTGTCCTACAGAAAATATCACATTAGTGTGGTCAAAAGTATTGAGTTTGGCATCAATCAATACTGAAATATTAAAAATATCCATTACTCACCAGCATTTGAGTGCTACTGAGCTCGTTCTTAAACACCATTAATTGGCCACTGTGTTCACATGCTCAACAGAAATGACTGTGATTGGCTGTGACTGTCATAGGTTTACCATTTTTCACTGAGTCCAAACAAAGTTACACAGACACTGAAGTGTTTCAAAGCCATGTCGATAGCTGATTTGTTTAGAAGCTAACATATAAGCTATCTGGTGATGAATCGACTGATCGACAGTGCTTTGAAGTTATCCAGTGTCTTTGTATCTTTGCACCTGGTGAACAGTAGTGAAGTGTGGTAAAAATAATGACCTTCAAAGCCAATCAGTCATATCTACTGAGCATGTGAACACAATGGCCAATCAGTTCTTGCAATGTTAGTGGGAAATGGATGGACTTTTTTTTTTATTTATTTCAGTACCGATTGGTACCAAACTCAATACTTTTGACAACCCTATAAATCACAATACACTTTTTCGGTAAAAAAAAAAAAAAAAGTGTTTTAAACACCAAAATGCTGCAGTCCTAAATGTAACACTGCAAACAGCAACATGTTAAAAAGCAACACTTTGTAATTAAACATGCCATTATACCTGAACCTTTAAACATAAAGCACAGCAGTATATAGGCACTCGCCGAATAAAACACATTACGCTTCCCTCCCAGCAAAAGCAACACACATTGAACAAATTCAAATGCATTGCTCAAAGTCTTTGGGTAGTCCGAATTCAGTGTGTAAATCAAAGCAAAAAAAGAGACATACTGCATGTGGCAAAGTCCATAACCACTTTTCCTTCCAGTATAAAGGCCCACATTGCATCCATAATGAGGTTCTTTAGACATCTTCACACACGACAGTCAGCAGGCCAACATCTTCTGCACTGAAGTCCGACTCTACAATTACATCCTATGAATAGAGAAAGAAAAATAAGTAAAGTTTGATATTCTAAATGGCACTAATAAAGCCTGTAGTGGCCAGGAGACCAAAAGCAGAGGTGAAAAAAATACAATTCCTTGTGCTTAATTTAGTAACACTTTAGTAGGAACCAATTACCCTATTAACTAGTTGCTTATTAGCATGACTATTTGTGTTTATAGTACATTTTACATTCAAATGCTTCTTATAAGAAGGCCTTGCTATGGTGCTCCTTCTTCAATGTAGACCAACACGATGGATTTGCCTGTACTGCTTCTACTAGGCTTGTCATGATAGTGGAATTTATTACCAATCCATATAGTAATTTTAAAAACATCCATTTCCTGCTAACATTTGAGCATTGTTGAGTGTCATTTCTGTTAAGCATGTGAACAGAATGGCAAAACAGTGCTGTTTAAAAATGTGCTCAAAAGTGCTTAAAATGTTAGCAGGAAATTTGCTGCTTAAAATTGCAGCAGAGATTAGTACTAAATTCCAGTATCTTGAACATGATACTATTCTAAAGGAACAATAAATTTTTTTAATTAAAGAAACACTAATGTAATAAAACAAACTGCAGTAAAAGTACTTTTAAAACATTTTCAAGAAATTAAATGCAAATGTGTGAGAGACCAATTGGTGCTACATAATCAATATAAATATTTTGTAGGGAAAACTTAATAAATTGGGAACCGATTCATGAATGCATTTGGTTTTGCTAGATTAAAGCAGTGAGTCAAGTTTGCATTATTTAGCACACTTTTTAAAAATGTATTAATAACTATTTTTTAATAAGAAAATTGATGTTTTAGTATGGCTTTTAGAACAAGAGTGCAGCCACCTACAATCCCACAGCAGGTGACTTCACAGGGTTGGTTATAATACGGAGCATCTTTGACTTTGTGGCTTTTAACACTATCTTTTTACATCTTAATCCAGCAGGTTCTTTCAACTGAAATTATATTTCTCTCAACATATTACATAGGTATTACACTTATTAAGATTTTTTTTTCAAGCTAATCTTCCTCCTTTTCAAAACAAGTGTGTTTAAAAATTAAAGAAATGCATTCATTACTTCACTGGCCTATGAAGCTAACTGACCCTGTGACGGCACAAGCTGCTGTATTTGCAACATAGCAATGCTCTTGCTCCAAAGGCCATAATATAACATCCCTCTTACTTTCAAATACTTACATTAAATGCATTTGTTTTATTTTTATAAAATTGAAAATTTTTATTAATAAGTGAAGTAAACTGGAATGACTGCTTCATTTCCAGTCTAAGAAAGCAGAAACAATAATACTACTTACAAAACACATCCTGAAAATTTCTTTAGACTCATCCCTCTAAAGGACTGAAAGACCCCGGAGAACTGCTGCCAGATGACCTTGAAAAAGTAAAGACAGGTAGACATGCATTATAGCCCAATGAAAACATCAAATGCAATTTATTGCAATCAAATGCAAATTATGATTCAAAGATGATGTCACAAAAATACCTTTGAATTAACATGTTGAAAATTTCTTCTAGTTTTCTTCTGCAATTTTCTCCTGTTTTTTTTTTTTTATTTCAATCAAACGAGCAGTGTGTGTCCAATGCAGCGTAGAACTTGGATCTCACATTTCTTCCTGATATTCCATTGAATTCTGCAAAGATCCAATCAAAACATTATTAGTCATTAATAACATTCAAAAACACAAATTCACAAAATCACACAAAGTTTTGAAAAGAAAACAAACCTTCTGCAGCACTTGCATCAGCTGGTGTTTCCTCTATGACTTCCTTCTGGATGTCACTGTTGTGCACAAAAACGTAAAGTGTTATTGACATGGCTAAGCGAAATTCTAAAACAAAAAACAGAAATCAGAAACACATGCAATGATACAATGCAATGCCATTTAGCAACAGATGTTACACTTTAACATGACATAGTTAAATGTTCTTTAATAATAAAAGCTGCCAAATACTCCCGGCGCCTGTCATCAAAAGCATGAGCTATACTTGTCACCAAACAGTAATAAACACAACCCCCGATTAAATATAATCATGGCATTGTTGCTGGTGTGCCTTACTTTTATGCACATTAAAAGTGGAATAAATATTTGTCTCAATTGATGTCTTTAAAAGGACACTGAACTTTCTGACTAGGGTTGCACGGTTTACCGGTACTATGGTAGTATCGTGATACTATGGCTCCAAGATACTGGCGGTGCCACTGTAGTTTGTAAACGGTAGTATTCTGACATTTTTCTTTATTTCATGGATTTAAGTTATGAATTACAGTATTGCAATACTACTTGGTATCACCATACTTCAGCTGGTATAGTATTGTAACATAAATTAATGGTATCACAACACAACAACCCTATTTCTAACTAGTCCTCAGATGATTATTCAAATGGACAAAATATTCGGACTATTCTTGATCATGCAGTTCTTTGCTGAGAATTTTGTTAAATGTACTTTTAATGCATTAAACAATTTAAAATTACCCTGACACTCAGTATGGAGACAAGGTAACGTTAATAGAACAATTCATGAATATGTTCTATGGCTTGTGCGGTATTGTTCAAAAAGTTTTCTTTGATGTGTAAGTGCAAAACTTACATTTCCACTGCATATCAGCTCACAAACTGGTAGTCTGAAATAAAAAATAAATAAAGGGTATAATGATATTACAAACCAAATATGCCACTCACAATACTCTAATGGTGTGCTACATTTTAAACAACCTTGTAATTGTTCAAATTTATTTGCCCTAAATTGTTAAAAATTAGTGAAACCTTCTTTAAAAATGCAAACTAACAGGTTTAGCAAAGCCTGTTTCTTTACAGAAAGTTTGCTTATAACAAAGGCTTGTTGATGCCTTTGTGTGATATTGAGCAAACAAAGGGATGTTTCTGTGCTTGGTTGTACGAGTTATACCACTTCATCATTAACGTTATCCATCACACATATTCAGTCGCGTCTGGTCAGATTTATTTGTCATTACAGCAATACAAAACACTCAATAACGTAACGGCAACACTGGAATAAACCTTCAAAACGGCATAAAGAAAAGACAAATAGCATATAAAACAAATAAATGAGTTAATTAAATATATCTCGCATTTTCATAAGTTTAACTTTAAGTTTCATAGGGATTGTTAGCATAAGCACACTTTAGCATCATGTGTAAATATGTATCTGCCTCATACAGTGACACGAATCGTAATCGCATCGAAATCCTAAATTACCTACGACACTCACGGGTCCATTTTGAGCTGAAACTGCTTTATAATGTTCTAAAAGCCTCGGCGGGTTAAAACTGCTGCTGCCCCGGCGATCATGGAGAAAAACGACTGGTCTGGTCATGAGCCGCTCGCTGACGCCGGACCGAATCACAGCTGATCTCCTCACCTGCTTCCTGCAGGTGATCTCATAAAAGTAAATCTTAAAAAAAAAACACGCATATTTTCGTCACAAAAAGCGCCACTAAAAGTTCAGCGATAACTAACGTTACTGTATTTGTAATGCGGATAAATAGGTTTTGTTTTCTTTTTTAAAAATGTAGACCTACAGCTATGTGTTAACTTTACATCTATTTGAACGGATCATTGCGCGCGCTCTTGCTCTCTCAGTGCATCATTTAAAATGGCGCGGCCCGCTCTTTTAGAGCATAACGCCCACTTTACAAATTACTACTAACTTTACAAATTATTAATAGTTATTAAAAAGGACTAAGCAGCTAAAAATAGCTTATCTAGTAAAGTAGACAGTATTGCAAATAACGTGCAGTGGTCAAAACGTTTAGTCACAACATCATGGGCTATTAATTAGTTCACAAAACAGCAAACAATTTCACAAAGTGCAGGAAATAAACAGATTACTGATACTATACAAATAAAATCAAAGTAGTAATTAAAACGAAAAGTTTACCTTGATTTACAGCAGTACATCTTCTCAATATGAAATCCTGTCCTTCAATGGCGGTGCTGGGTGGCGGTTGGTTGTGACTCGGGATGGGGGATGGGAAATCACCACCCAGTACGCATGCTGATCACAATGATCTGAACAAATCTTTTGGTCCTAGTATCTTTGTGCATGCCCTGTGTTGTTGATATTATTACATGCGTTACTATGGAGACATGTTAATACCTGGCTGTGAATCAATTTGGTGTGTGTGTAAAGCGCATTTCAATGTTACATATCGGTGGGCCTCAAAATGGGAGGGATATAGATCCTTTTTAAAGTCAGGAATTAAATTCACCCCAATATAACCATGGACACACTATACCTACTAGGCTTGGGCGGTATTTCGGTATTATGGTATACCGCGGGATCTAAAAATAGCAACGGTGTCAGTTTCAATACCGTTATACCATCATAAAATATTAAATATCCTTTATTTAATGCCTATAAAACGTATGTGTGGTTGTCATCACGGGACAGTGTGGAGGAGAGAGAGAGAGGAAGAGGGAGGGGGAGAGGGAGAGGTGACGTGACGTGTCGCGCTTCAAAGTGTCCTGCAGTTTGGGAGTTTCGACTGAACAGAAGGGAGACGTAGTTAATATGAACGAGAGGTCTGCATTAGAGCTGAAGATCTTTGCCCGAACCCAGCAAGACCCGAAAAAATCCAAATCCCTGCATTAAAATCCATCCCTGCAAAGGTGAAACAAATGATGATGAAGTAGTAAAAAAAGCGAATTATTACGGCGGTCAAGCCAGTCACTAGCTCAGAAAGAGCGCATTCCAGCCGCAGGTATTTCGCGGTCGCTCATACACTGCGTATTACGGTAGAGCCCTAAACCGCAAGCTGACAGGTAAAAAGACGAGGCCTCTCGCTACAGTGAAACTGCTGTCATGGAAAATTAAATGGATGTTCCTGACTGGTAGAAGATGAACAAACAATCCAACCCAAAACTTGCAAAATCAGCCGGATCAGAACTCTGCATCTCGGCCTGTAGCCGCAGGAAAGGGTGTTCAGCTGCTGGACCCTGTGAGCGCAGGGCTGCGCTAAAGCCTGTGGATTTAATAATGTTCCTCCACAAACACACGTAGCCTAATCTTGGTGAGTAAAGGGTTTTTTCAGTTATAAATAAATATTAATTAAACCATATAATCATAATGTAGACAGAGTATACAGGCTAATGGTGGCATTATTCTTTTAATATTCAGCTTCACCGCCGCCTTAATGCCAGATTGTGAAGAGAAGTGGAGAAACAAACCTTGCAGAGCCTTTATCTTAATTTCGTTATTGCCAAAATACCCGTCATTTTTTAAAGTTTATTTTAATTTGATTTGTTAAGCAAGATTTTTTTCATTTGTGTGTTGGCCAATTTAAAGGCTAAGTGCATCTACCTAGACCTATAGAGTGCTGATATGTTACGATGTTACAGAGGACTTACTTTAGCTATTTCTTTGTTCCAACTTTCAAGTGGCATATAGCCTAGTCTACGTTTGTTACGAATAAATGATGTTAAAACATATAAATGACTCATTCTTGAAAAAATGCAATAGAGCTGTGTGCATGAGCACATTTGAATAATGTCGGGCTGTAAATGGGTTCGGGCTTTATAAAGCTGTCAATCAAAATGTACCTGTCGGACTCGGGACCTATCGGGTATATTTTTATGGCCCGATTACAGCTCTGCATTCCCGCTGCAGTACCGCGGGAGCCGGCCAGATTTCTTATGGTGTGGGAGTAAATTTCTGAATAAATCGCGGGAGAGATGTGTGTGTGTGTGTGTGTGTGTGTGTGTGTGTGTGTGTGAGAGAGAGAGAGAGGTGGTGTGCGTCGCTTGTCTCTCTCTCTCTCTCTCTCTCTCTCTCTCTCTCTCTCTCTATCTCTCTCTCTCTCTCTCTCTCTGACCGCGAGCATAAGATCGCATAGAAGGTATTCAGTTTCTGAATGGTTTAGGCTCAAGCCAACAGTTTGATGACGCTGTCTGCCCTACGTCATAATTTTTTTATTACGCCGGTAATACCGGAAACCGGGGTAAAATATGAAGGCGGTTTGACGGTATCAAAATTTGGATACCGCCCAAGCCTAATAACTACACACAGTTCTGCCCAAATAGCTTTCGAAAGATGATTTTCATCACAGGTGCCCTTGACGTGATTACAAGAATGAGATGCTCATAGTGAGCTGTTTACATTAATTCCATTACAAAACTGTCGAGTTGCAAGTGCAAGTTGACCACATAATGTACAGTGCATCGTATTCATAGTGCTTTTATTTTTTCCACATTTTTTTATGTTACAGTCTTATTCCAAAATGGATTAAATTACTTTATTTCCTCAAGTATACACGCAATATCCCATAATGACAAAGAGGAATGGGCAAAAATTCCCAAAGACAGGTGTCAAGCTTGTGGCAATAAATTCAAAAAGACTTGAGGCAAAAAATTGCTGCCAAAGGTAGATCAACAAAAAATTGAACAAAGGCTGTGAATACTTATGTAAATATTTTTTTTGTTTTAACGTTTTCATTTTTAATAAATTTACAACAATTTCAAAAAATCTTTTTTCAAATTGTTATTATGGGGTATTGTGTATTGTATTTTGAGTGATGACTTTCAGGATTGACTTTAAAACAGCACACTTCATTGCACACGGAATCTAAAGTGCGGCGCCACATTTTTTTTTTTTACAGTTGTACAGTAAAACATTACTTTCTATGAGGCTACAAAGACCCACTATTTGACATCTGTTTGCGCTGCTTAGCAACATACAGTGTACAATGTTTAGACAAAGTACAACACGAATGTACAACCTTTTCTTTTTGAGCATTTTAGTGAATGGTTACAAACTAGCCTAGAGTGGCACCTACTGTTAAAACCAAGTTCAGAATCAATTCCAAAGAGAATCGCTATGCATTCCAAAAGTCCAAATATTTTTAACAAAACACAAGACCTTGATTAATGCATCGTCCCAGCCCTAGTAAGTATTTTTTTTTCATAACCTGTCCTCTTATAGTAAAAGAATCAACAAACATACAGAATTCGATATTAGAAGTGGTTCAAAATAGGGCTGCACGATACATCGTTTCAGCATCGAAATCGCAATGTGCGCATCAGAAATAGTCACATCGCAGGAGGTGTGATGCAAAAAAAAAAAAAAAAAAATATATATATATATATATATATATATATAGATATGGGTGGAGCCGAACCCGAATACGGTATATAAGCACGAATAGCGTGTTTTTGCCAATACTTATTTCGAACAAATACTTGAAAAATTATTTGTATTCAGGAACAAGAAAAATATTATATCGAAAAGCTGCGTTTCCTCATGAGACCGCAGTGCATGCCCGAGTGAGTGAGACAGACGTTCAGGAGTCGAGTGGGGCCAGGGTAAATGGTGACTGACGCAGGCTGCTGCTCCACACTGACGCAGGCTGCTGCTTCACAGTTTGATCGGTATATTATTCCATTACGCTGCATTATTGACGTCTGCAATCTGTTGCTCTCTGTTTACATAAGTTAGCTCTGTAACGCGGTAACAATAGGCTGTTGACTGTGTAACGTTAACGTTTGGTTATAAAGGTTAAAACGATGCTTGTGTAGTTGTGTCGAATTGTATGCACTTATAGGAGTTTTATGGTACGTTTAAATTACTTTGATTTGCAGACAGCAAGATATATGCTAAGCTAGTTAACCTTAGCATAGCTTCCCGTCACTTCTTTGTGGAAGAATTTAACAGTCAGTGGTGCAGCAGATAAAACAGTGATACTGTATGTAATGTGTGCAAAAGTATATCTTAAGTATATATATAAATATTGCAATATATATCGCAGAGAAATAAAAAATCTCAATGTCAATTTTTTCCAATATCGTGCAGCCCTAGTTCAAAACCAACAAAATTGACCTAAATCGTTTAACAACACCATTCCTGTTTTTTTTTTTTTTAATCCACTTCAAATGTTGACTGTTCTGGATAGTTTTAATAACAGTATATATATTTTAAAAGTAATTAGTAGCTACAGATAGATTAATGTTCTGTTGAAGATGACAAATTTATCTTTGCAGTTGCTCACTTTAATTTGCTTTTATCAGGCACTTGAAATTGGTTGAGTTCACTTGAATTCTGTCACCTGATCAGACTAACTGATTTTTTTTCTGCTTGCTTTCATTTCTTTAGGAAAGACCCCAAGTTGGCCTGCCGAGAGCACAGATCGCCACAGCTACTCATGGTACAAAAACCCTTCTGAATGTGACACACGACCTCTTGCCCAGACCACAACATTAAAGTCTGAAAAAACAGAGGACAAGGATTCGTATGATGCCTGGAGCGCTGTGGTTGGTCTAGGGGCACGTTCTACATCCCTCTTTACTGCACCTAAAGAGTCATCTTCTATGTTGTGGGCATCCAGTAGTTACAGTCACAGCAACATTCAGGGCAAATCCTCCACTGAGACTCGGTTAGACAACTTCCACCAAGGGGAATTTAATGTTCCTGTTGAGCCGTCTGAAAGCGAGGACCACTCTCAGTCTGTGCTCAGGGCGCCTAACTGCAGAACGTACTGCAGACCCAATAAAGGCAAACAGCCTGGTGGAGCTGATGGGAGCGGAAGTGCTTCCAGTCATATCTCCACAGGAGTGTTACAGACCATTGGGACTGACAATGCTAGTAAAACAACGAACAGAGGTCGGACGAGAGACTTTACAGTGTTGCACCCATCTTGTGTATCCATGTTTAACGTCACCTTTCAGGACTCTATGGACCGCAGTGTAGAGGAGTACACAGCCAGTACCCAAGCGTCTGGTCCAGGAGATGAAGGAAGACTGAAGAAGAAGACTGAGACGGAAAGCAAACCTTTGAGGTAATAGCTTGCTAAACTAATATTATTCAAATCATATTAAAGGCATTTCACAGCATTATTTTCAGTTGTTATTCATACTGTTTTTAAGAAGATTGATTATATCTGTATATCTTATATCATGGAGCATCTCATTCTGAATACTTAGCTATTTTTGCATTAAGTTGATAGTTGATAGAACCATGTAAAGTCTGTTTTATTGTCTATGTAACGAAGGTCAGCAACAGAAGCTAGGGCCATGAAGAAGAAGGGCCATGGTCTTTAGCCTCCTTGTTAGAGAAACTGACTCCCATGCAAATAATTGCCATTTCCAGCTCAGTGGGGTTGGGTGCAGTTGGAATGGTGGGTTTCACATGGGGGCTCATCCGGGATCGGAGTAAGGTTTGGGGGGGTGAGTGTAACAGTGGCTACCTAGCAAAGTGCTATATAGGTAAACCTCACTCCTCTGATCTTAAAAGGTGCTATAGTGATAAGCTAGGGGCTATGGTCTTTAGCCTCCTTGTTAGAGCAACTGACTTACATGCAAAGTATCGCCAGTTTGATCTCAGCTCAGCATGGGTTGGGTGCAGTAGGACCTGTTGTTTTCACATGGGGGCTCGTCAGGGATCCGAGTGAGGTTTAGAAGGATGATGGTAACAGTGGCTATCTAGCGAAGTGCTATGCAGGTAAACCTCACTCCTCTGACCTTAAAAGGTGCTCTATTGACTGAAGCTAGGGGCCATGGTCTTTAGCCTCGTTGTTTGAGCAACCAACTCCCAAGCAAAGAATTGCTGGTTTAATCCCCATAGGACCAGTGGGTTTCATCTGTTTTTTTTTTAATCTACATTTTATTATGGATGCACTAAATTTTCAGTTTTTGGCATAAATCGAAAAAATGGCAATCAGTGTTCCGCACGCTGGTTTCGCTTTCGCTCACCATTGATTGGAATGGCTATGCAAGAGTGGTTTGTTGGTGCACGGAGCAGTGCAAGAGCAGTGGAGCACAGTCAACTGACGTGTGCTTTTATGACAGTTTTTGTGGTGAACAAACACACTAGAATCTCAGTGAATACTTGCTTCACAGACAAATTAAATCTTTCTAATAAAGCTCTACTTTTAAATGAACCAACCCCACTTAAATACAAAGTCACAAGGAACAGTCCAATCTGCCAAAAACAAACCACATGACAGCAACTACTCAAACGTCCCACAAACTAGTAAACAAAGAGTTGCTGTCATTTCTGTAGGAGATTCGCCATCAAGACCAAGTTATGATTTACTTCAGAAGGCCAGCGCGATCAGACCATTATTCATAAGAGAATGATAATGTGTAAAACGGCTATAAATAAGGTTGGTGTCGTGATCTCGTTCTTTCGAGTCATCATGCATTTTAACTCAGGCAACCTGAAAAAAATGCTGATTTGTTTTGATTTGAAGATTTAGAAACAAAACTTATGAGACAATTTTTGTTTAATCTTATTGGTGATTTTAAATATTTTAATGTAATCGTAAGCTTGACAAACAAAAAAAGTTTTGGAGAATTTGATGTTTCCCCATTCAGACAGAATGTCTAAGCATACTGCCCGAGAGCCCTTTCAAAGATGCAAAACTTGCGAGATAATTTTTTACATGGTGTAGAACGGAGTATGTGAAACGTGCCCTCTGTGCTCATGTAACTGACTATGACTTGACTATGAAACCCCGAATGCTCAGCTGTAGCCTGTGGATAATAGTGTAGTGACTTGGCCCCCCTGGTCCACTAATCAGCTCTTTAACGGCAAAAACTGCTGTCCCATCATACCATCCATAAGCAGAATTACTCAACTGGCGGCTTTGCATCACGCTGAAGATGAAGTGTATTTTTAAAAATATAATTTGTGCTCATGCTGCGCCATTAGGGCCATTAGGCTAGCCCTTTTTTTCCACCAAGTTCACTTCGCAGAATTGCGTCTTTACATTTTACATTGTGTAAATGTCAGATGTTCCTCTTGGCAGCATAAAAACCTAAACCTATTCAAATTGTTAAGCAAGTAGCACTCAAATTACAAAAGGTATAGTAGTATACGACTGTTATATTATTTAATAATATTAACAACAACTTTTTTTTCTAAAGGGGTTCAGCTGTAAATGAACCTAATGCCATGATTAAATACATGTTTGATTTATTATAATTTTTTTGTTATTAATAAAAAGCTATAAAGACATTTCTCTGATGCACTAAAGCCCCAGGTTGGTGGACTGCTTTCTGATATTGGAGAGTATATTACAAAAATAAAAGCTGCCTGATTTTAAACAATATTTTAGCTAGTGTCTTTTTTTGGGATTTTGTTTACTAGAGCTACATTTGTTTTATTTCACATATATATTTTTTATATTCTTTGAGAAAGCTCTAAACCATGAGTGCCCAAAACTTTTTTTATAAAGAGCCAAAAACCAAACTTGATTAAGGGCTGTGAGCCGAAGGTAAATATATCAAACTGTATTACAAAGTTGCTATATATAATATCCGCAGTTATTTCTAAATACATAGAAAACATTTGTTTAATCATTTTAACTAATTCATTATATAATGTTTTACATTTTATAATCAACCTATTAAAATGAAAACATAAGAATTCACTTCATAATACAAAGTAAAACAGAATCATGTCACCCAGATTGGGTCAGTATTGGGATTTAGGGTTTTACATGCCTGTCACTGACCCCACCCAAAAAAATAAATAAATAAAGTTAATAGCTATTTTAATCGTATGTTTTAAATAATGTATCAAAAGCCAAACATAACTTCAGCATAACTTTTATTTAAATACAACCAATTGTTAAAAAAACAAACCAAAAAAAAACAATTGTATTTTATATGGATACATGGTTTCCGCTACATTCATTCTGCCATGGCGGGGCGCCACACCAAAATTCATCCCGCTGCGGCTACATTACAGCTTCTCATTCTAAACATTCAGTCAGTGTTGTTTTTGTTTTTTTAATAGCGGGTTATAATTGCACCAAAACGCATTAAGAGGTAAGTGTATTATAACACTTAGTAACCCTTGTAACACTTATGTAACCCTAGTAGCACTGTGCGTTATTTGTTTAACCTTTTAAGGTGACATGCTGACAGACTGACAGGTGCGTGATGCGTGAGGCCATCAAACACAACATAGCTTTCAGTTAAGATGAACACATTTTCCACAATTATACTTTATTTATAGATAAAGGTCTTTGGTTCTGCATACAATAACTTTATCTTGCTGGAGTTTATTGCTGTTTCACTTTACTTCAGGACTCATTAATGCCGCTCTGTAGGTGTCTATTGGAGAAATTCATAAATATTCCTAGCAAATCTTATGAATGTTGGAGACATACTTATTACATAAATGTTTATTTGAGAGCGCACAAGAAGATCTGCACTTGAGCAGCGTATATTTAAGGGCTTGCAAGAAGTTTTGTGCACGAATAGAAGAAATCGGCGCGCTAGCAAAAAGATTTGCATGCTTGTATTACATAAATGTGATCTCGACTTGTAATACTGCACTCACAACATTTCTCCATTTGTCATGGAAATAACGCCATGGGTAGTTGGTAGATTTCTGTAAAAGACCTGCCGCCACAGCTGGAAAAAATCCTAGAGGAAACACTGGTATATGTATATTATAAGCGATCTGTACGCTTTAATTTTGATTATTAAATTTTAATATGATATCGTTTAACGGCCCAGGCTTACCTAACATAAAGTAAAACAGAATCGTGTATATTCAGGTCAAATTAAAATGGAATTCAAGTCAGACTTATGATTCCTTGGTTGCCTCAAATGCCCTCATTCTTTTATGTTTGATTTGAAGTCAACATGTATGAAAGTCTGACTGTTTTTTTTTTTTTGTTTTTTTTTTCTGTGGGGTTTCTAGTCGATCTCGACCCACGCAGAGCAAAATGAAGAGCAGTAAGCTGGAGCTCTTCGGGTTTGATGACACTGATGCTGTGGCTGACGACGACGACTCTGCTTCAGGAAGCTCGAGCTACAGGATCAAATACTTCGGCTTTGATGACTTGAGCGAGAGTGACAGTGAAGAAGAGGAGGGTTCCTCTCACAGAAGGAGAGCCAAGAGGATGGCAGCGGCCGAGGCAGAGCCTCTGCTGTCTATAGACACAAATGTTGACAGTCCTCCGCCCAGAGAGATGCAGAGCTCCCATAGCAGTTATACTGCAGGTCACAGCCTTAAACACGGTCAGTATTTACACTCAACACTGGAGATTTCTGGAGATCTAGTTTTTGCTTCTGTTTACCTAGCAGTGCCTGCATAAATCCATTGTAAAGCTGAACAGATTATTTTCCCTCTTATCTATCAATGTCTTCAAGAATAGACCTAGTTTGTGTCTATTGTGTGCACCATTATTTCTGTTTATTTCTGATGTTTTCTATATATCTTTTTGTAATCCACTTTTTATGCCTGTCATAGAGATCTTGATCTTCCATATCCTCATAATAATCGAAACCAATGAACTTGTGGGGTCATTAGCCAAAACATATCAAGTTCCTTTTTACTCATGATGACATAATTGTAAAATGATTAAAGTGTGGACTACAAACAAAATATGCACCAACATATTGGCCACAGTAGTTTTGGAAGGCCAAATTAAAATAATCGAGTAGTTTAAATTCTTAGCTTTTACAATTTGACACAACTTTATCACAAAATAGGATGTTAGTAAAACTATATGGCATGTTATATTTTCCTTAGAGTTAATAATTATGCTGTCTAAATCAGCAGGGTTCAACGATAATGATTTTTTCTACTGGCCTGATTGGGCCAGTGGTTCAGATTTTTCTTGCCCTGCCACAATTTTCAATGGCTCCACCAAGTCAATAGCTATTTTTTACCCACATATTTTAAATAATGTGTCAAAAGCCAAACATAAATTCAGCATAACTTTTCTTTAAATACAACTGGCATAAAATAAAATACGATTGTATTATATTATATAGTTATTAGAGATGGGAACCTACACTGGTCTCACTGTTCTCTTCGGTTACGATTACTATGCCATCGATTCGGTTCAATTCGATATCTTAGTGCATCACGATCCACCAATGATGCTTTCCATACACTTTTTTATATTTTCTCCACAGCACATAATTTCTTGTATTAAAATGTGTAATTTTATTTATTTTCATATACTGTTTGTAATACAACTTTGTTCTTTAATACAAACAGTCAGATATATCAGGGCTCGAAATTGACCTTTTTGCTTGGTAGCATCGGTGCTCTTAACTTCAAAAATTTAGGCGCATCAGCCAAAATTTAGTCGCACCCACCAATTATAAGCACCGTCACTACAAGTTTTATTCAAACGTATTTATTGCATTTGAAATCAACTGGAATCAAACTAACAAGCAACAATTTATATATATGCAAGCGTGAGAAATATTTCTCAATGAAATCTCGTTATCACAAGAAAATAGATTTTTTTTTTAACATAACTGAGTGATCAAAAGGTACACAGACCGCTCACCGGCCCTGCACGCACTGCTTGACATAAATAATCTGTTAACGGTATAACTGTGCTGTTCTCACGGGTGGTGTCTGATATTGCACTGATGCTTTTGACATATACTGTACCTTATTATATGCATACATCATGTTAATAGCAATACCGGTCTTTTTATGAGCAGCGATATTAGTTTACTCAGTGCAAGCACGTTTGCGATGGTGTACGTGGTGTTAAATTTGACATATAGCTGCCACTTGCATGGCTGACAGCATCTGGCGATTATATGAAGGATTAAACAGAACCTCTCGTGCTAGATGTGGCAAATAGTAACCTGAAAATTCCATCCCACAGACTTTTCATAGCGGACTTCAAGCCAATGGAAGTCTTTTATTCACTCTTGGAAAAGTGTAAATGGTGGATTAACATTCAGCACATGGTCACTAGTAAGATGTGTCATTATTTGTAACTAAATGGTTTCTAAAACAAAATATGTCCTTGTTATCTTCATTCTTATCTTCAGCGCTTTACAGTTTTTCGCGGTAGTAGCTCTCTCTGTCGTTGCAAGCCAGGATTGACTGAGTGATTGACAGCTGATATTTCAGTGCCAGAGCAGTGGTGGGCCAATAAGAAGAGCATGAAGGCGGGCAAGCATTACGGACTTGGCTTTGTTTACTGCGGCAAGCTGACATGACAACTGTTTTAAACCATTTCTGAGCGCTGCGTTTCTCGTCTCAAGTACATGCACAGAACAGCATGAGCATTTATAGCAAATAAACAAACACAAATATCCTGCTCGCTTTCTGAGCATTACCTAGCGAGTTCTTTCTTACACCCCTTTGATTGGTCACGTGCTCAACAGTAAGGGCTGCTATTTGCTCTAACCCATCTGGCGCTGTTCACATACGAGTAAATGGCAGCGGCAATCACAGCTGATCCATGACACAGAAGAGAAAACTCGCTCTGCAGACACGCACTTGTGTCTGTATTCAGAAGTATCGCTGAAACAGCCAAGAGGAGAGAAAACGTCACGCCAGCAGGTTAAATGGAGAGAGAGAAATGGGGTTTACTTTCATGTTCTTAATCGCAGTGAAAGTGTCAGTGAAAGACTGTCTAGCTATTACACACACAGTGAAATTGTGCAGAGTTTCTGCGTTTTTAAGTTGTTGGAGCTTTGTAAATACTTGAGCTCGCCCCCCCCTCGCCATAGTCAGCTACAGCGACATAGCGCATATGAGATAAATGAAGTCTAGTACATTATAACCAGTTAGGATAATTAGTGAATTGTGTGTGTCTGCATCACTGTGCACCGAAGAATCAATTAATTTTGACGCCCCTAATATTTATATTATATGCAAGCGAAAATGCACACTTTAATTTTGACACCCATATTGTCACCAAATATAAATCAGAAAGGTCAGACTTTCTCATAGCCTCATTTCAGTTGTCATGTTTTGTATAAAATCCATCTATTGCATTAATCAATCTATATAAAAAAACAGCGTTGGCTAGAATTATGAACCGAAACTGCTCAGATCATGAAGCAGATCAATGTTAATCTTTCTTTAAAGAAGAATGCAGAAATGAACAAAACAAGAGACCTAATACAAAATATTATGAGATTAAAATATGAAAAAAATATCAGAAAGTAATTCGTCAATTTTCCTAATGGATAAACAGCACTCTGTATGATTTCAGCATGTTTCACTTTTATATCCGACATTAAACGCACATTTACCAGTAGGAATGATGGCATCCCGCTATACTCTTAATTCTCTCTTCATGTAGCCGTATGGCTATTACACAACCATAATACACTTTGATATAGCCTGGTTTGTTTGTTCGTTGGATAATATGGCTTTCTCACTACAATCGATCCGCTCCAGAGTTTCAGTAAGCCCGAGACCACCTCATTCAGGCCGATTGTTTCAGCTAGGATCCGAGCGTGATTGCAGGATTCACATATATCAAATGAACCGTGCTAACTGGGTGAATGAGACGGGCTCCAAAACAAACGTCTAGGTGTGAAAGCACAAACAGTCACAGCCAAATGTTTGTACTGTCACATAGCCCCTTTATTATAGCTATTATTATTTATTATATGGGCCAATATAAGATTCTGACAGTATGATATCCTTGGATGTAAATATCACAATTTCACAATATCATGATAGTTAACAGTATCACGGTATTTACAGTTCTAAAATATATATTTTTAAAATGTTTTGGTAAACATTTTTTCAGTGCTTTATTAGTGAGAAGTAGTTTTCTTTGATTTGTATTTTAAATAATAATAATAATAATAATAGTAATAAAGATTATAATTGGATAAATAAACATTTTACCAGCCCTAAGATGGTTCTTACCATTGTGAATGCATAATCGTGGCAATCAGTTTGTTACAAAAAAAGTTATTCAACAACCTGAAACCAGTAGATGTAAAGCAACGATAGAAATAGATAGAAATCGTAAGTGTTCACAAGAAGACAAGACTTTTCTTGTTTGTACCTACATATAGCCTAAAAGTAAAGTCAAATTAGATGCGTAATCTAATTAATTTATAGTTTGAACTTATAATACACAACATTTTCCTCAAAACACTGAAAACTTAAATATGTTTTATTTATAAATTATATGTAATTAAATAAATACATAAATTTGATTCACTGAAGCATGAATTAGACAAAATAAACTTGCTGAAAAAGTTGACCCCTGCCCTCATCGTCAATATATAACATTCTGAAAGTTGATGAATAAAAATCACTGTTTGCCGAAAAAACTTTGAATGGCAACTCTGCTTTTGTAGTTAGTTACAATATTGAGTTATTCCTCTTCTAACAAATAAATAAATCAAGCAAATAGCAGAAAATAGATCCGAATAGGCCCACTTTATTCAGATTCTGTCATTAATAGGCCAACTACAATGATAATTGGTGCCGTTTTCTTCAGGACTAAGCAATAACACAGATCATATAAATTTGATATAGTTTTAACTCGATATTGATTAATTTGGAAAATTATCAGATACAGTATGTTTATTCTTTTTCCCAAAGAATGAAATCTCAGCTCTCTTCTATTTCAATTGACTGGCAATAAATAAATAAAATGGGTATAATATTTGGAGAGTCTACCATTAGCCAGAATTTTGATTAAATATTGATCCAGAGTGATTTTAAAGTCTCATAAATACAAAACATTGGATCTGTGCCTGCTTTAGAGGCCTCTTCACAATGCTATGAAAGGAAGAATAAATATATAATTCACATTATACACAAAATATTTGCCCACTTTTGTGTGCAATATGAATGCAGCTTAGATGATGGCAGAAGTACAGATTATTAATTATCAGAATTATTTTCTTTTTAAATATTATCCTAATGATGTTTAATTGAGCGAGGAAATTTTCACAGTATGTCTGATAATATTTTTTCTTCAGAAGAAAGTCTTGTTTTATTTTATTTTATTTTTTAAATAATAATTTTAAGGTCAATATTATTACACCTTTAAGCTAATTTTTTTGATAGTCTACAGAACAAACCATCGTTACACAATAACTTGCCTAATTACCCTGTCCTTCCTAGTTAAGCCTTTAAATATCACATTAAGATGTATAGAAGAAATATACCCAGTAAAATATTATTTGCTGTCATCATGGCAAAGATAAATTGAATCAGTTATTAGAAATGAGTTATTAAAACTATTATGGTTAGAAATGTGTTGAAAAAAATCTTCTCAGGGGGCTGATAATTCACGAGGTTTAATAATTCTGACTGCAACTGTACACAGATGTTTTTTCATATGTGTGTTTTAAAGATCCTTTGGAGTTTCCAGACATCCCCTTCCCCTTTGAGACAGTGAGGAAACCTCAGGTCAAAGCTCAGGAGAAAGCCAAGGAAAGCCGGAGGATCTTCAGTGGGCCAAAGAAGGTGAGGTTCTTTTTCTTTTCTGCCATTCAGGTTTGTAATGCCAGTACATTTAGGGATGTAACGATTTACCGTGAGCCGGTTGAAAATTGGTTCAAATAAGTGACGATTCAAACCGGTTGAAATGCTGAACAAATCGCAATACATTTTTTGAACAGAGGTAGCGCTGTGTTTACAGATGCAAACTCGCTTTACCTGCACATCATTGGCAAGCAAGAGGTGGGGCGGCAGAGTAAAATGACAGGAGTGAAGTCTGTCAGACAAAACACAAACTGTGTGCAAAAAGACATTTACTAACACAACAACGAATATGATGCACATAAACCGTCAACACAGTTAGAAACTACTGTCATAGATGTCTATGCGCAAAAAGCTATTATTATGGCGAACATGCGAACCAGGGGCCTCATGTACTAAGACTTGTGTGGAAATCATACTAAAACATTGCGTACGAACAAAGCTGTAAATGTTCGTACGCAGAAAAAAATTTAGATGTATGAAACACTGCGTACGCCGAATCTCACGCATATTCTTTTGTACATCTGAATGAGCGTGAAACTGAGCGCACCATGCACGAGCACAAAACCCCTCCCTGCCTCCTCCCCTGTATGAATATGCTAATGACTCTGCTTTGGCAAAAAAAGCAATGAAAAAGCAATGGCAAAAGCAAGCAAAAAGAGAAACTTTGAACAGAATGTGAAATGGAGGTGCTGCTTTCGGAGGTAGACCGGAGAAAAGCGGTGTTATTTGCAAATTTGTCCTCCGGAATTAACAACAAAAGAAAAAAATAGAGTGGGGAGGGTTTAGCTGATTCGGTTAACATAGTTGGGTCTGAACATCGCACTGTGGAGTTAAAAGAGAAATAGTGTGATTTATAGGTGTAAAATGTTGCAAAACCCTTAACAATCTCAGTGGCGCAGCTCGTAGAACGCATGTCATCATGTTTTGACACGTTCGAGCATGAACTCGGTTCGAATCCAGCGTCAGATGAACTCTTTCTTCTTTTTTCCCCCGCTACATATCAGATTTTGCCAACTATTTATCACGAGAAAGACAAGTAGGAACCATCAATAAGTTTGTGCATCATATTTTATTTGCACATTTATTGAATGGAAATGTTTCTGATTCAAGCATGCAAATCTAGTCTCATACAGCTGCCATTGCAAGGCTCAGACACTTTGTAGAGAGGAATTTAACACAACTGCCTCTAGGAGTCGCCAATGGAAATAAAACACACACGCACAAAAAATGTGCGTACGCCAGCCATAAAGCTGCCGTGAAGCTGCGCACATTCCCACTTTCAGTTCATTGTTAGTAAATCCAAACGTGAGCGATTCTGAGCGTGAAACCTGTCATACGCAAAGTTTTTGTGCGTACGCAGCGTTGATACATGAGGCCCCAGATGATTTGCAGCTCCACTTGCTCCGATGAGCTTTTGGTAGCGAAAGATGTTTATCAGACTAAAAAATAAATATGTTTTGTTACAGAACCAGGTATTAGCAGTGTTGGCAACAACTTTCATTAAAAAGGCACCAAGCTGTGCCCAAAATGTCGCTAAATGTTGCTAGATTACGTCAGGTTAGTTTTGCATATTACTAGCATCATTATGTCTGACCGTTTTTGTTTGTTTAACAGTCAATGGGTATGGAAGGGGTATTTATATCTGCACTTCGCTTTATGTATGCATGTTTATTTACACAATTTATTGCTTTGTGAATACAGTATTTCAATAACCCTCACTAAAATATCTGGCTGTAAAAAATAAAATAAAAAAAATAAACAGTCAAATTCAATTGCTAAATTTAAGACAATGGAGAGGCAGATTGATTTGACTGTACCAGGGAAATACCTCACACTCGCGGAGCTAAATCATTTGCTGTCGGTATTCAGAGGGGTGATCTGCTCTCAGGCTGGGGGTCGGAGAGACTACTGTATAAACAAATTACCGGTTTGTAAACATTCAGGATGCGCGCACAGAAAGGGAGTGCTAGCATTTACAGCGAGGGAATGACATCGGGTGCCTTACAGAGTTTGTTGTTGTATTACAGACAAATTATATTGATTACATGTATATTATTTACATAATGCTTTCAATGTACTATAACAGTTTGTCACCCAGTGATAAGCATAGTTTTAATTAAATGATCAGTGTTCTTCTAATCATTCGTGTTAGCAACCTCCCAATGGATATTGGATAAGACGAAATGGCCAAGCTTCCAGCACGAAAAATACAACTATCGCATTGAAACTCCAAGTGATTTTACAAGAGAGAAGATAAAGGCCTACAAGTTTATTCTGCATGCTCATGTGCAAGAAATGTTCCATGATTACTAGATTCAAAACTATGTAGTGCTAAAAACCGAGGTTCTGCCTAGCCAAAGACAAGGAAAGAAGATTGAACTGTACGATGCCTGGGTAATCAAGAACAAGCGAAACTACTGCATTCTGACAGCAAACTACACCTGTATGGCAGGGCGTGTTCATTTCATTTCATTGTAAGCATTTAGTGTCCGCTGTTTAATTAACCATATGTAACCGTTTTTGCTGAAATCATTGCTGCAATCAAAAACAAGTAACGTTTATGATTCAGCATAGCGTGAACTTACCTGATATAAAATGACAACGGCAGAGTCCAGCATTTTTAATTAGCTCCTCACTCCATTCAGCTCTTATGATGACTGAATGCGGTTTGCATTAAAAGCAGTCTGGTGGAGAAGGGTCTGGCTGCAGAGTTGCACTTGCATCTTCAGGTTTGCACTCTCGGGCTTGCATGCTCAGGCATCTACGCTTCTTATGCAAGTAATGTCATTTACAATCGACACCTGCACCTTTCAGGTCACTTGAAATCAACACAAATAAACCACAATTAAGTTTGCAGTTCGTTTGCGTTGTCAGTGACGACATTGTCAAATAATTCTAATTACTTAAGTTGTACGCCATGACAGGCTCCCACCCCACTGGGAATTGGGTTGGCTAAATTGTCCGTAGTGTATGAGTGTTTGTGAATGTGTGTTTGTGGATGTTTCACAGAGATGGGTTGCAGCTTGAAGGGCATCCGCTGCGTAAAAACATGCTGGAAAAGTTGGCGGTTCATTCCGCTGTGGTGACCTCAGACTAATAACGTGTCTAATGCGACAAGACAATGAATTAATGAATGAATATTATCTCTTTATAAGTGTATCACACTAATTTCTATGCTAATTAATTATACAAAGAATATTAATTATTTATATGCATAATCACGTTCAACTCCTGTCTCTATCCCACTATATAATTAGTAATTTTATAATCTGTTTTTTTTGCCAGTGGTCAGTCCCTTGGATCAGATCCAACTATTGATCCACCTGCTTTAGAAAAGGCTTACCTTTCCACACCAGCCATCTCACTCCCCATTGAAAGTGTTATTTTTATTTATTTTTTTTTATCAGCAGGGGACATTGTAAATGTGCAAAGACCCCAGCTTATGCCAGAAAACGTAGATATGCTAATATTTCTTTTTAAAAAATGTCAAATTAAAGCACAGTCAAAGTTTTAGTTTGTTTATATTAATGAGTCTTCTTTATTTTGTATTATTATTTGTTTAGTTACTTTTTGTTTGGAATTTGTTTTTAAAACACCAATTTAGTTACCGCATACAATATATCATTTTGCAAAAAAAATGTGCAGCGTTTAAGAAAAAAATAATAAGCCTCTTCACCTTAAATTTGTTTCATATAATTTTGTTAAATTGTGTCTATTGTGAAGTTATATCGTGAATCTATTGAATCGTAAGACGTGAATTGTTACATCCCTAAATACATGTTTTGGAGTGTGGTATAATCTATCAATTGGCGATTATGGATTATCACAATATTTTCTGGTATTTATTGTGATACCGATATTATCGACAATAATTGATGTGCATCCACAGTATTTTACAAAAAAAAGGTCTTCAAGCTTCAAACTATTTTTAAAGTGCACATAAAAGAAAAGCTAACCATATTGATTTTGTTATCTCATATTGCTAATTTGTGGTCAACAGTTTATCTGTGCACATCAAGAAAAAAAAGTTTTCTCTTGTAATCTTTAATTGAAAACTGAAATGCTGAAAATAGTCAGATTATGTCTGTCTGAGGTATTGATTGTTAACCACGCCCCTTCAACTATCCCTTTTGACTGCACTATGACAACAAACAGAAATATTGAGGAGGAGGTGTCTGTTAGGTTGTAATATCTCTCTTGAAACCCTTTGCTCAGTCTTTCTGAATGAAACGCCTACTTTACTACATCCACTCATCTTGTGATAGAAAAAAAACAAGCCGCGCCCACTGTTTTCTGATTTAATGTTTTGTTTCTCTTGGAGCTGCATCACAATATGGGGAAAAAAATTATCGCAGCTTCCGATTCATGCGGACTTTAAACACACTGGTCAGGATTGTATGAAATACACATTCAGATAAATCTTTCATGATGGTGGGCAGAGATCAAGACCCTCAGCATACAATACAATGTCATTCATACTTTGAATCTTGAGGGTGCTAATTATTTTCACTTATATGCTACTGACGAAAACCCGTAAGCTACGGTCAACTGTCATTGCAGGACAGCAAAGAGCATAAAGATGGTAGAAATGGATCAAACATGAAGACAACTTTATTGGCAATATATGGTTTAATTGTGTTCTTCAAGCCATCCTGGGTTTTATACCCATAAAAGTATATTTATAATGCAATGCTAATTAAACCTTACCTTTATAACGGCATTCTATAAAATAGCATGATTTCTTCTTCATTCTTGTGATATTAAACCCTGTGTAGTCACAGAAATGTGCTATTTCATACACTGAAGTGGTTTGTCAGTTAATTTCTTATTGTGATCAAGCTCAAACATGCCAATGTAATAATAACTCATCACACAAACCACTTAAAGGTTTAATTGCCATTATGAATGTTCCTTTATGAATGCTCATTACTTTTTCGGTAATGTTATGAATTTCCATTATTGCCATTAATTGCCATTAAAATTATCTAGGGGAGAATTTATACTGATACTTGCAAATGATAAGATATCACCCATTCCTAGTGTAATCTGTCATTTCTTTCTCACCCAAGTAAACTATGCCCAACTGCCATCATGTAAAGAAATGATGTAGGTGTTTGATTTGTTGTTCTTTGCTTTATTTACACTAACCGAAGTGTAGTGAAAGCAGACGGTGGGACGGGCATTCCACTGTTGTCTTCGGCATGACTTTTATCTGTAATGACAGTAATGTAGTTATGTTGCTCACCCCTGCTGACAGCTCAGCCATTATCATGCCTTCTCCTGTGGCTGCTGTATGTGCACAGGCTCTCGCGTTATGATTGATTGTTTAAGTTGTGATTAAACTTTAAACATAAAACTGCTCAAAGAGAGCTATGTTTTGATAGCGCCATAGTGTTTATACTTTCTGGGGGGATTAACCTGTGAGTTGTAGTTGACTCTACATATTAACAAAGACTATAGATTATAGAATACACAAGACATGTCACTCGTATAGTTTTAAATGGAAAAAAGTGTAATGGTCAATATGGTAAATGAAGCCTTGCCTACTATTACAGTAGCCAATCATCAATCGCTATAGACTGACATTTTTCTGGGTGAGAGGCTCAAGTCAGATGTGTGCTTTTATGACAGTTTATTTGGTAAACAAACACACTGAAATCACGGACATAAGAAATAAATCCACATAAATCTTGAAATCTGTACTTTTAAATGAACCAACTACACTTGAAAACAAGTTTTCTGCTGTTGTAATCTGTATGAAACAAACACTAGGTACAGCCTTTCCTGTCAAACGCACATCACATGACAGTAACAACTACTCAAATGGCCCACAAACTTGTAAACGAAGTGTCGCTGTTATTTCTGGAAGAGATTTGCCATCATGACCAAGTTGTCAATTACTTCAGAAGACTATCTCGCTCAGATGATCATTATTCAGAGGATGATAATGTGTAGAACGGCCATAAATAAGGTTGGTGTCGTGATCTTGTTCCTTTTCCTTTCGAGTGCATCTGCACATAAGCTTAGGCAACCTAAAAAAATGCTAATTTTGTTAGATTAGAACGTTTTGAAACTAAACTTATGAGGCATTGTTGTTTAATATTATTTGTGATCCCAAATATGTAATTTAATCATAAGCTTGGCTGACAGTTTTGGAACATTTAATGTTTTCCAAATCAGACAGAATGCCCGAGTATACTACCCGAGAGGCATTTTAAAGATGGTCCCCGACTTTTCTTAAAGGGACTTTGATATTAAACAGAAAGGTGATTTGGTATTACTGTAGATAAATCTGATGGTTTGAGCCATTAGGGCTGTCGATATGGCAGAATTGCCTAAATTCGAATATCTTTCTTAAATGCAAGCATAATCCTAATTATATTCAAATGCTACGAGCACTTCTTAATGTTAACAGGAAAAAGTACTGTATTGTCTGCACAAGCGAGCATAATAGGAAAATAAAACCAGATCAAGCTTCAAATCTTAAATTGAAAGGAAATGAGTCACTTTTTAAAGTGCATCTCCTTTGAAACACTATTCATAAAATAAAATCTTATTTCTTTAATGCGCATCTAAGTGCAATTAGTAATCAAGTAAACAAAAAGGTAAAAGTGTATCAATAACCCATGAAAATACACTTCAACAGACGTTGAAGTGTTTGCGTCACCACTTGAATGCAAAATAGCGAACTGCCTTTCAGAATTAAGCAGTTCACTGTCACTACACATCTGCAAAATTGGTCAAATACGCAGAGATCAGCATGGTTCTGCTTTATGTGAACCAAATTTTCAAGTGTGTTTGCAACACAAAATCATTTGAAACCCTGCTAATAAAAGCTAAATATGAGATTGTATTATAATGTTTCTTTTTGTTTTCTTTAGTTGTATTTAAAGAACAGCTATGATTTCTCATACGTTCTGTTTTTAAAATGCCTAGCACACAATAACATGTCTGATATTTAAAAAGAAAAGTTTAGTGTTTTGATACCTTAATGCCAAAGCCATGCGGCCCTGAAGCTGCACTGAAGTAGGGCTGAGTCTAGTCAGTAACTGGATAGAGACCACATGGGAAAACTAGGTTGCTGTTGGATTGGTTTTAGTAAGGCCAGCAGGGGGCGCTTAATCTGCCATCTGTGTGAGTCCCAACGCCCCAGTAAAGTGAAGGGGACACTATACTGTCAGTGGATGCTGTCTTTTGGATGAGACGTTAAACCGAGGTCCTGACTCTCTGTGGTTATTTATTTCTGTGGTTGTCATTTAATTCCCGATATTACATCATTCAATGCCACTACGCATGACTTCACGGAGAGCTTACAACCTACTAACTGTGGTTTGCCTTGATGTGGTGCAACTGAATTAAGAACAAATTTAGTTGCAAAGTAGCTAGTAGTTACTAAGCCCCTAGTGTGGACTTTATGTTCCAGTTTACGAAAGAACTTACGAACAACTGGTGCAACCCTACCAGATCTCTGACTTCTAGCATTGTTCTAGGCGGTATTTCCAAGTAGGAAAACTCAGATTTCCGAGTTATCTTCAATGCAGCATAAAAAAATAAAACAAAAAAACATATCATGTCTGTTACTTTTTTATGTGTCATGCCTATTAAAACACCAAAGATTCAGATGCAATTTTTTGCATTCAAATGCCTTTTTAAATACATTTGGCGAGTATTAAAAACAGTTTTTCTTGATAGCCCTATGAGGCATACACATGATTGCCCTGATCAGGATATCAAAGTGGATCTCAAAGCCTATTGCCTAATGCAGTTTGCAAATTACATAGGATGTGGTTTTGAAATCGAGTTTAAATCACACAGACCTGAAGAAGTCCTGTAAGATCATTTCTTCAACCGTAGATCTGCTCCCACTGTATAAGAGGTTGCTGCAGTCAGCACTGTAGCAAATCACAATCATGTCACATTCATGTGCACAAAAGCAGTGACCTCACCATTTCTGTTCTTGCACTGTCATGAATGCTTTCACTATAACCAGTGCACACATAATGTAGTCCGCATAAGAGATTCATTGTGCCATGTAGGACCCTGTCATTGATTATAACAGCAAATTTGGCAAGAATGCTGAACTATTTTACCAAACATGTACACAGTCTACCATTGTTACATGGGGCTTGCAGAATCATAGTCTGATATCGCTGGGCTATTGTGTCTTCTAGTTGGGTGACCAAAATCTATTTCCATCCTGCCTATTAGGCTGTATTATTAGGAAGAAAATGTATATTTCAGATTTTTTGCATTCTATCAATTGAGTAATTGGTTGTATGTCATTTTTTGCCATCGGGGAGCCAATATTGATCTGTTTTAATTTGTGATTGGGTTATCTGATGTAAGCATGGGTCGGTTTAAGATTCTGACGGTATGATAACCTTGGATATTTGAGAAACATTAAAATATTTGGAACAATAAACATCCCAGCAGGCACAGGGCATTAACATGACTTCAGATTGACGTTGTAGCCCAATGGGGGACATTGCATTTTATTTGGAATTGAAAATCGGGTTGACATCAGAACCCAACGTCCAACCTATAATCAACCAAATATCAACGTCTAATGATGTTACAGCTTGACAATGTGAAGACTTTACCACTATGACGTTTATCAGACGTTGGATTTTGGTTGCCAAACCTGACGAATAAATGTCAATATTTGACATCAATATGACATTGGTTTAAGACATTGCCTCGACGTTGGACTTTTGTTCACTTTCTAACACAACCTAAAATCTACGTCGATATTGGATGTCAAATTAATTTTGTCCTTAGATGCTGGCTAGACATTGAATTTTAGTCACCTGAAGTCACGACCTACATCTAACCTAATATTAACATCTTATGATGTTGTGTGCCTGCGGGGATGTCATGCTAAATAATTCAAATAAATTATTGAATCAATAATTTTGCTGTCTTCATTTGTTTCAAAAACACAGATTTCTGTTCAATTTAAAACATAATCTTTGGAGAGCTTTTCTCCTGGAGATACTGTTGTCCTAAAAAAATAACAAAAAACGTCAATAAAAAATCTTACACACACCTTAGAAACGGTATAGCAAAAAAATTTGGCAGTTTTAAAACCTTGATTTTTCCAAACCGTGGTATACCTTGAAAACGTTTATCGTTCCATATCTAATATGGTGTTGTCCGAAGAACAAAACTTTAGTACGGAAAGAAAAAACACAAAAAAAAAACAAGGTACCTGGTAGGGACAGGTCAGGATTTTTGCAGCCAATACCAAGCACTGATTCCTTTTCATGGTGATCGGCCGATACTGAGTACCAATTCTAATGCTTCAAGCTTTAGAATACATTAAGCACATTTTCTTTCTAATGGCCCGTTTCCACTGAGTGGTACGGTTCGGTTTGGTATGCGTTTATGGCTGTTTTCACTGTCAAAAGGCGTACCGAACCAAACCGTACCGTACTACTTTTTCGGGACCCTTTCGAAAGGGTCCCAAACTGCAGAAAGGGTCCCAAAAGGTGGAGCTACACGCGCAGCTGAACGCTATTGGTTTACAGAGATACGTCATTCGTAGACGCAACAAGACAGAATGTAAACAAAGGACTCGCCATGTTTGAAATACACAGTGAGAGATTACAGCGAAATTATATATACATATGCAGCCATGGTCAATCCTGCAAACAACCCCTGTCGTCGTCATGATAAACAGCCACAAAGCCATGGAGAAAAGCGGGTTTACCCTGTGCCGCGTAGTTTTTTACGAGCCAGTCTGAAGCCCGAGTGGTTTCGCTATCTTCCTTGCGCTCGCCGCGCGTCTCTATCTAAAATAACAAACTTCTTGAGCTGATGATAATAACATGCACTCGATTATTGACAAGCTTTTGGAAACCCGATCCTGTGAGAAGCTGACAAACGCGAGTGACACATTTAGAAAGTAAAGGACAAACGTGAGAGTGGGGCACGGAAAAAAGGCGAAGCCAAGGAGCATGTTATTTCTTCAGCAAACGTGAACAAACTGCCTTGTTTTAATCTTTATTATCACCTTTTGGACTAATATGAACTGGGAATGATGGAATAACTCTCTTAACAGAGGCTTTGTGTGCTGCTGAAGATTACAGACACAGATGAGAGGTTTACTCTGACTGTAGGCTATATTTTGTGTTGTTTTGAACCTAATTAACGACGAAATGTCTGCTTTGTGTAGTTCTTCTGTAGTTGGTAACATATCGGAGACTGTAAGGGTCTGTATGTGTTCATATATGTTCATTTATTTATTTATTTAATATAATTACAGACGTTACAGTAGGCTGTTTCGCACTGTCATTGATCTGCAGTCATAAACAACTTCTGTTTATGTGTGTAAAGCATCTTTAGTTTTGTGAGAAGTGCTTTTCATATGATATGTGAACGACCTGTGCAGGTTTATTGTAGACACAATAAATACAATGGTTGCACTTACAACAAAGAGACCATCACTCACGCAAGTCGTACCATGAAACTGTATAAACAAAGGTCACACCGCATCGGTTTATATTTAAGCTGTTGTGATATGAGCGAATCAATCATTCGTACCTGCACACATCATTTACCTCCTCATCTGTGGCTGCTGTAGGCTGTATATAGTATACAGGAGTGCAGGTGAATCTTACTCTGCTTGTAAACTCCTAAACAAACTCCTGTAATCGGTTCATGAGATTGGCGAGTACCAATTGAGTCATTACAGTCTATTAGTATTCTGTCGCATTCATTAACAAAGTACAGATTATACACTACTATGTGGTTGAAAAACATATTTATTATAAATTACTATAATTATTATAATCAATATATGTTTTCCCCATGCGGATATCTAGACGTCACACAATAACAGATTAAAATATACAAAAGTGTGGACGCATGGTCTACATTATTATTTTTTAAATTTTTGTAAGGGGTGGAAAAGTGCTCTAGTTTTGTCGCAAGTTTTTTGTTTTGTCCATGAACTTGCAATCAACAAACATTCACCGATGCTGCGTATCTCCATGTTTACGTTACAGTTGTTTATTCTGCCGAGACTTAGATTATTGCAAAACAAAACAAAGGTTTCATTGCAGCGATTACATGGCAGGGTTCATTATTTATGTTCTTCTGTTCTTTTTATACATGTGTTGGTGTTTATATCAGATTTTTATATATCACATTAACATATTTCTACACATAGCTCGACCTTTATATAATCTTTATTGCTGCTGTCAAACGTTTGTACTTGTAGATGTATTGAATAAATGTTTAGTACATGCCACTTTTTCTTCTGTTTTTCAGCCAGTTTCTTGATCTTTCCTCCCTTTATGAGCAAAAACTTTTGGAAGTCCATAAAAGCTGCTCAGCATTTCCTATTTTGGCCGATTCAAACAATTATAAACGGCATAAAACGGAAACATTTTTATGTTCCGATAGCGATTCCTGTGTTGAAGAATGATATTGTCCTCATCTGAATTTTATGCATCAGCAATGGCGTCAGTACATCAGTACATCAACTTACGGAAAGCTTTAGCAATTTCTGCTGCATGCAGATTTCAATTTGCATCATATTACATAATTTCTATAAAAGCAAAGGCTGCATTGGATTGTGACTTAAGTTAATATACCAAACAAATAATGCTCTACCTGTAAATCCACATAGCTGGAACAAGAGCAGCAACACTGTTTGCATTAAAAACCTTTAATATGTAATGCTATCTTAATCCTGTAATTCTAGTGCATTTCCCCTCTTTTGTCACTTCACTAACGCCTGCCAGTGGGTGGCCATGATTAAAAACACCACAGTAGTATGTGGTATGTCTTCTGCTGATACACGACTATTAAAAGTAGAAATTAACTGAAAATTAGTTTATTTCACTAATTGCTGTATCTAAATGTACAAGAAAAGTCTAAGAGTTCTTAAAGTTCTATTATCTTTTTCTAGTGTTTGACCTCTCATGTGTCAGGGAAGGTTTGATTTCTTTCGTGACCTCTTTTGTTTTGACAGAGTCACGTTTGCTAGCCAAGCAAAATAACATGGTGACATTTAAATAGGCACAACTCCCCAAGCGTTGTTTGAAATATCACAGAAAGCAAATGTTTAAGTTTACAAAGCATAACACATTTGCACGATCAATGAATGTCAGATTGGTGGAATGTCATAATGTAATTGTTGTCCCAGTAGGGCAAGTGATGTTCTGTCCACTTCTGCAAAATCTCTCACACTGGTCTCAGGCCAGCCATGTAATATTAAGCCACTACTAAGAGTATTTTGAACGTTACGGCTCATATTATGCTCTTTTAATGAATAAAGCATGTAAATGTTTCAACAACCAAAAAAAAAAATCTTTTAATTTTTAAATCCCTTTTTATTAAACTACCATTTTTTTATTTCAGTTTTGTAATTTTTATTTATTTATTTATTTTTTTTTTACATGGAATGTCAATTACAACATTCATTTATTCCTTTTCTTTTCAGCTTAGTCTCTTTATTAAACACAGTGGAATGAACCGCCAACTTATCTAGCATAGATTTTACGCAGCGGATACCCTTCCATCTGCAACCTTTCACTGGGAAACATCCATACACACTCGTTCACACACATGCATCACGGGTAATTTAGCCTACCCAATTCCACTATAGTGCATGTCTTTGGACTTGTGGGGGAAACCGTAGCATCCAGAGGAAATCCACACCAACAAGGGGGGAACATGCAAACTCCACACAAAAAAGTCAAATTGAGGCTCGAACCAGTGACCTTCTTGCAGTAAGGTGAACATGCTACCCACTGCGCTACCGTGCAGCCCTCAATTACAACATTAATTTTTTAATTATTCTCCCATGTCGTTGTCAACACTACCCCTAATAAACACTTCCCTTCCCTCAACAGCCTGTACTTTCTATTGCTATTAAGAGTCAAGATAGAAAGCAAGCAGATAATCTAAAAAGTAAAAGCTAATCTTGCTAGTAAAAGTAGTAAAAGCCAAAGCCTTTTGGACCATTGCTGAAAGGTTAGCATCTACTGCCAACCCAAAAAAAATAGCCAGAAGTGGATTTGTGTCCAAATCTATGTCAAACGCATCTTTCAAAGTTTCATATATTTCAATCAAGTAATTTAGATGTGGATGAAATCCTAAATTAATTTTAGCAAAGAAGCAACTGCCTGTCATTTTCACATTCGTTCTTCAGTTAGGGATTAGGCCTAATATCAGAGTAGCCTAATAAAAATGTTTTGTTGGACACTAAACAGTTCTACAGTAGTCTGCTCTATAATTAATATTGTAATGTATTATATTTATTATTATTAATATTAATAAAACTAAGCTATACAATTGATAAAACGAAAAACACTTTTTAATGTTTGCTTTCATTTTGACATCGCTAACAGAAACATCCCATTATGCAGCAGCATTCTCAAGTTAGGACACCTAAAAATGCCTTTCGAGTTTAAAGATGATCAGCCTGCAAAGTTTAAAGTGTCATAAATGAAATCGGTATATAGTACATGCAGCAGATAAACCTCTCACATGTGCTGCAGGTAGGCTGAATGATCATCTTTAAAAAATATGCAATACAAAACTTTAACATTTTATGTGACGCGTTTGTCACAGTGACCGTCAGAGCCCTAGTTACAGCCTTATTCCAAAATGGATTAAATTCAGTTATTTCCTCAATTCTACACACAATATCCCATAATGACAGTATGAAAAAAATAATAATTAATTTGTTGCAAATTTATTAATTTACCTGAAAAATCACCCAAGTATTCACAGCCTTTGCCGTGAAGCTCTAAATTGAGCTCAGGTACATTCTATTTCCACTGATCATTCTTGAGATGTTTCAGCAGCTTAACTGAAGTTCACCCGTGGTAAATTCAGTTGATTGGACATGAATTGAAAAGTCATTCGCCTGTTTATATAATATCCCAGGGTTGACAGTGCATGTCAAAGCACAAATCATGCATGAAGACAAAGGAATTGTCTGTAGACCTCAGAGAGAGGATTGTCTCGAGTCGCAAAGCTGAGGAATAGTGGCGAGACAGAAGCCACTGCCCGCCTGGAATTTGCCAAAAGGCATCTGAAGGACTCTCAGACCATAAAAAAAAAAAAAAAAAATTCTCTGGACTAATGAGAGTAAAATGAAACTCTTGAGAGTGAATGTCTGGCGTCACATTTGGAGAGAACCATGCACCGCTCATCACCATTCTAATACCATCCCTAGAGTGAAGCATGGGGGTGGAAGCATTATGCTGTGTTTTTCAGCAGCAGGAACTGGAGGACCAGTCAGGATAGAGGGAAAAATGAATGCAGCAAAGTACAGAGACATCCTCAATGAAAACCTGCTGTAGAGTGCTTTTGAACTCAGACTAGGGCGACAGTTCATCTTCTAGCAGGACAATGACCCAAAGCACACCTCTAAAATATCAATTTAGTGGCTCCACAACAACTCAGTGAATGTCCTTGAGTGGCCCAGCCAGAGCCCAGGCCTAAATCCTATTGAACATTTTGGGAGAGATCTGAAATTGGCTGTACACCGTCGCTGCCCATTCAGCCTGATTGAGCTTGAGTTGTACTGCAAAGAGGAATGGGAATTTATTATTTTTACATCATCTTTATTGTGTGTAGAATGTACTGTACGAATGCACTGTACCTAAATACTTAAATCCACCAACTGCTAATCTCTATCATTTTTTTTAATTTTTTTTTATTTTTCTTTTTGTTTGTGTTTTTCTACCTCAGTTTAGTTCGATTGTAAGTGCATCAGTAACTGCTTTTTGCAATAATAGATGTTGAGTAATTTTGAAAAACAATACCCTTTTACTGGTAATCAGCATTAGTCCATATCCTGTAGATTGGAGCTTGACTTCTATTAAGTCTACAATGTCTTATAGTTAAAGAAATAGCCAAGAGAGCTGTCCTTATTCATGCTGTTGTGAAGTTTGAGAAGTGTTTGAAATGGGTCAAAGCTCAGAATCGCTATGACTCTTACTGCCACCGCTGAACACACAGGGCAGAAGCTGCTCACCTCTCGCTCAATACCCAAACACACCGACTGAGTATCCTGCATGAATCATTTATGCGGAGTTTACCTCTGTGATTGTTCTCCCAGCTTTTTCTTATTCTCACACATTTTTTCGATTCAACTTAAAAAATGAGATTCACCAATGCTTTTATAGTGGTCGATCAAATTGTGCCATTTAAGAGTGTAGTAACACCTTCATTAGTGTAGCTTGTAACAATAGTGCTGTTGTATTGATGTATGTTTTTGTTAAATATTTGCTAAAAGGTATTGCTGCAGCCCGAAGACCTCCAAGGTGGAGGGATTACACCGTAAGTAGGCTGGCTTTAGGGTTGGTGTAGGGCAGGGGTGTCCTAAGTTAGTCCTGGAAGGCCAGTGTCCTGCTGACTTTAGCTCTACCTTGCTTCAACACACCTGCCTGGAAGTCTCTAGGGCTGCGTCCGAAACCGCCTACTACCCAGTAGGTACTGCATTTGAATTTAAACTTACTACTCATACTGTGAGCAGTATAAATGGAATTTGGATGTACTACATCTGCTATTTTGTCATGGTCACATGACCTACCTGCGTCAGTTGTGTCGATTTACTCCCATTCATGAATTCTCTTGCGCTCTTCAGAATCTCGCCGGAAGTAGCAATTCATACGGATACTTCTTGCGTACTGATTTTCGAATTTTATGGATTCGGACATACTACTCGGCTGGCATACTGATTTTAACGTACTGAGAAGTTTGCAGTTTCGGATGCAGCCTAGTATATCTAATAAGAGCTTGATTAGCTTGTTCAGGTGTGTTTAATTAGGGTTGGAGCTAAACTCACTAGGACACTGGCCCTCCAGGACCGAGTGTGGACACCCCTTGTGTAGGTGTAGTAGATATTAAAACACAACAGGTTACTGTGAGATTTGGTTTGGGATCAAGGTTGGTTTAGACCAGGGGTCACCAATCTCTGTCCTGGAAGGGCCGGTGTCCCTTCAGGGTTTAGCTCCAATTTGCCTCAACATACCTGCCTGGATGTTTTAAGTAAACCTGATAAGACCTTGATTTGCTTGTTCGGGTGTGTTTGATTAGGGTTGGAGGTAAAATCTGCAGGACACCGGCCCTCCAGGAACAAGTTTGATGACCCCTGGATTAGATGTTAATAAAATGCTGCAAGGTTGCTATGAGGGTTTAGGGTTAGGGTAGGTGTAGAGCACACTATAAACACTATGGGCTCTATTTTGACGGTCCATGAGGAAAATGCAAAGCGCAGGGTGCAAATCCAAGACACCAATCTACTTTTGTTAACTTAAGGACAGAAAAATCCGCTTTGCGCCGTGGTGCATGGCCTAAAAGGGTTCAGCTTATTTTCTTAATGAGTTGTAGGTTTGTTTTGAGAATAAACCAATCAGAGTCTCATCTCCCATTCCCTTTAAGAGTTAGTTGCTCGCTATGGTGCATTTGCTATTTACATGACGTAAAGTAAGTGTAAGTGGAAAAACTGAGCATTTTACTAGCAAGAAAACAGTTAAACAGAGCATCTACAGCGCTTTCCCTTTTGCTCTTGTGGATAAGGAAACCTTGTACACAGACATCAATTAACCTATAAATAATTAATTTTGTTTAAGTGCAAAGATTTATTTCAAAACTATTTCTAAATTCAGTTCTAATTTCCAGCAAACGGATAAATGAACAATAAAAACGAAATGTGATCAAAAAACTGAGTTATATCCTAATACACATGCTATACCCCATATAGTCTAAAACCTGACAGGTGGACAAATCTAAGCTTGTTTTTAATAAAAACAAATATAACTACACATTTAATAAATAATACTGCTAATAATGAAAACATTATACAAAAGCAAATTGTTATGAATGGACTGAAAAAGCCTCCTGAGATAAAGAAGGCATGAAGGCAGTGTTTTTTACATTTATGTAGGCTAGAAAATAATGTTTTGTAATATTTTAATCCTTAACATTTATATCCTATATATATCTTTATTATATCCTATATATATCCTTAATATTTGAATTATTTTTCATATGTAAAGATATTTGAGTATTGCTCTACATCTTGTGTGTATTGAGCAGTGTTTAAGCGAGGCGCACAACTAACGCGCTTTGCGCTGGACAATAGACCGGCTTTGTTCTGGTCTATTGAAAAATCTATCATAGTTTCTCAAAATAGCAACGCGCCAGCAATACACCTTAACACGCCTCTTTTTTTAGACCAAAACGCTTATGGGCACACATATGAGCGCAACAGTGTGTCGCAAAATGTCAAAACAACTCTAGCGCCAAGCTAAAACTAGCAAACAACATTTGCGTCACACCACATTGCGCCAGGTGTATGATAGGGCTCCATGACTTACAAGACAAAAAGACATTGCATAAATTATATTGTTTAAGATAGGGCTGCACTGATATTGTACTAATATTGCGATTATTTTATTTTCCTACAAAAATTATTGAATACAAATATTGAACTGCTGAACACAACAGCTACCTGTTTTTAGATGCATTACAGTCATGTAAATTCATCGTTTTATTCAGTAAACGTCAGAGTATTTGACTTTTGGCCTAGAGTGGGAACCTGGTTCCTGGATCAAGTATATTTCATCTAAATGCGTAAGCGCTATTCCCTTATCGAGAGACCCGCCTGGTCTATTTAGAGGTCTTACTTGGCAGCGTCATTCCCAGACGTTAGAAGGGGATTCCAACTCACAAAAAAAAAAAAGAGAGAAAAAAAACTTCAGGGGGGCAGTTTTGATTTCTCTCTGCGAGACCTTCTGGAAGCTTCTAGCCCAGCATGAGGAGCTCAGTATGGGGTGGAGCTTGACTTTCGCTCCCTGCTTGCATGACGAACACTTCTTAATTACAGAAGATTAAAACCAGTCTCCTGCAGAGCTGTTTTGAGGGCCAGACTCTTTCTCTTCATTATTAATAATAACCCCGCCTTAGCGTTGCCCAGCGGACTGCGCCTACATCTCCTCCTGTAGCCAAGTGCACTTTTTTATCACCCCCTCCTTATTTGGCTGTTTGTGTGCCGTCAGTCCCCGCAGTTTGACTTGATCTGGCATCCTCTGCGAGCTGTTCATATACAGAGTGTTCCTGCAGTCTGCTTTGAATGCACTCCCACTGAGACAAATGACCTGCGCTTCAATTCACACTCCGCCAACACAAACAAGCCCAGAAATGTAGCGCTCCTTAATGGCTTTTAATAATGAACGTGATTACGGAAGATCGAGTATAGCTATCTTTTTGCAAAAGCTTGTGCACTGAAAATCTTATACTGACCATTATTGTCATAACTGTAGTGGATTTGGATGTTTGGGTAGTCTCCAGTTTCACACTTGGTTTGCTTGCTTTGTTTTAACCCGTGTGTGATTCCACTACCAAACCCTCACAGGGTCTTTTCACCGTTTATTTTTGGCTTCATTATTGCTTCATTAACATGAGCTTTATGCTACTATATCTAGGTGACTGCCAAAAATGGATGAGTGTTATTTGCTTCGCATTTTAGCAGGGCTTGCTTCTCTTTTTTTCTAATACTCGAGTGTAGTTTTGGATGAAAAAGCACAACTTTTTGGATTCCAAGACCTCACTTTGATCCACAACAATATTCTGCACTACATTCCTTCTCATCCATTTTTAAGCTGAATTATAAAGGGTTTTTTAGGTGTTTTAATTAGTCTAAAATTAAATTAGTTAAAGGTAATCGAGGGAATTTACATTTGATATTTTAAAGCTTGGCAAACTAGAAAAATGTCTAATTATTGTAAAACGCCTACAGCATTTTTAAATTTGTATGACCTTTCAAGGTCTAAAAATCACACTTTTAAAACGTATTGAGATGTAAATAATTGTAGGTGGTCCTGAGAACATTTTGAATATTTGCTTTGTCCCATCGATCAGATTTATTTTATTTTATTTTTTTGAGAAACATTCACTTGTTCTTGATGCAAAAAATGAAATTTAATAAACTCTTATGTGAGTAGGGATGCAATGATTAACCAATCTCACTATTAACCGCGCTTTAATTTGTCATGGTTAATTAATCATAAAGGCTTCTCAACACTGTTTCTGCATGGAACAAAACGTATGCCAACTGTAAGCTAGTTTAAAGTTCAAAGCGTGTACACCGAGACTAAGGGCGTACTCACACTATGTACAGTTCAGGGCTCGAAATAGCGACCATTTTGGTCGCATATGCGCCTGAAATTTAAGCTATGCGACCTCATAATATATATTGGGAGCATTCGTGCGACTGAATATTTAGGTTGTAGTGCGACCTGTTTTTTTTTTTTTTTTTTTTTTTTTTCTAAAAACCTGGTAAAATCAGTCTTCCCTGCCGCTATATTGGTTCATAATAGCTGTCAATCACTCAAGACTTTCCGCTGTCCGATGACAGGGAGGGAGCTTTTGTGACCGCGGGGAATGCAAACGGCTGAAGAGTGAAAAGTACACTGAATCTCGATGCTTTGCATGTACTGCGTGTTCGGCCAACAAAATCTCACGGCAATTCGTAACTTTTTCCTACGTTTCCTCGTGAGATCAGGCTGCAACAGCGCAAATGTCCGCTAAAACACCATTGCCAATGAAGCTTGCCTTTACTGCGTTTAAACGGATGCGGGTTATAACAAAATACAGTATTGTGCCGGTGGTCATCGGGAGAATCCTGCTCTGCCCCCCTCGTATTGGGCCGGCTGACTCGCATGCTTTTCCACAAACACAGAAAAATGAAATTCAGCACGCAACGAGGCTGAGCATTAAAACGTCACGAACCGAAACCAAAACTTTTAAAAGTGAGACTTTTCTTCCTTTCTTTTGTCCATTCTTTCTTGAGGTGTATATTATTTTTCTATTTAATTACTGATAACTGCTTTGCAGCTTTCAGCATTGAATTTAATGATTTATTATATTATTTTGTTTGTTTTGTAGCAGAAATAGGCTAATATTTATTAAATTGACATGCATATAAAAACAATAGAACAAAATAAATATTTCTTACTACAATGCTTCATTTGTGTTTGATACAAACCATCAACTTATTTTTCATAAATGAACAGTAGGACTTTATATAACAGATAACTCACATTAAAGCACATTCAAGGCAGCATGATAATGAGAAATTTCATTATTATTATTATTGTCATCATCGTCATCATTAATATTTTATAATTATTCAACATTAATTTTAGAATTATTGCACAAATATTAAATCATCACAGCATTAGTTAGTTAGTTGTTCCTGGGTTTTGTTAGTCCCAATTGATGTTGTTTTCAAATACAATAAATCCCTTAATATACAACTTGGTGGGTGCTCCTAAATTTTTTCTGGTGCTCTTAAATATTTCAGGTTGGGAGCACCGGTGCTACTAAGTAAGAAAGTTAATTTCGAGCCCTGCAGTTGCTTTGAAACGGGCAGAAGCACGCTTGCCACCCTTCCCTTTCTCCCCGATGGCCAGCACTCACATTGCATTCGTGCCCGAGCGCTTGCATCGTCAATGATGTGCTGTTCAGTAGAAAAGCAATCTTGCTCAGCACAGTGGAAATTTCTTTAGTTATATCGTTATAGTCGTTTGATATGCAGTGACACGCAGTCAAATTATTCGCTGAATAGATCAGCCATTTTTGTCACTCATAAACAATCATAAAATTGTAAAACCATATGACATAGTCCCTAAAGTCATGTCTCGCCTACAGTTCGCGCTTTGGACTCCCACAAGTGAACCGTGCTCTGGCACACCTCTTCCAACCTGGCCAGGGTTGGCCAAGTGAATCGCGCCTGAGCCTGAATCGGAGCACTCACACTTCTCAAACGATTCGGGAAACGGGCCTGGGCACGGTTTGAATAGCATAGTATGAGTACCCCCTAAGGCCCCGTTTACACTAATACGTTTTAGTTTTAAAACGTGTGCGTTTGTGCATGGTTATGACTTTGTCTGCACTACCCCAGAGTATTCGATCCCCGAAATCGGATCTTTTTGTAAACGCTGAAGAGGCCATTTTCATTTTAAAATGCAGCTGCTCCGTGTCTGTTGATGGGGGTCACTGAGCCATGACTGCATACATCTGATTGGGGTTTTTTCTCAATATTACATACACAAAGTTCAGTCTTGTATCTCTTTCTTTTAAGTTCAGTTTGATATGAAAACAAAATCCTGAGGACAGGGGGGGTAAATCTTCAAAGAGAACAGTACACTTTATAACGTCATTAACCTCACCCTGGCTACGTTATTTCACTATATTAATAATGAAATGAAAACATGACATAAGGATCTGCCTATTTTCAATTTGATATTAACAACTTAACAGACACCATAAATGTTAAGGCATCATGTAGCCTTAACCTTAATATGACCCTCATCTTCACTGCATGCATATTTAAAACAAAACAGAGCTCATAACATAACTGCCTCCTTTAATTTTTTTATTGAAACCTATGAAACATGCCCAGTTTCTTTTACTGAATGTCAGTTTTAATAATCAGTAATGGCCATTATAAAAGTATAGGCTAAGGAAATTAATAGGCAATGTAAAGGTGTAGGTTGCATAATTAATATATAAACTTATCTTTGGGGTCTCCAAAACACGTTGCCTGAGAACAAGTAATAGATTCAAAAGACCGAAGAGTCGTTAGAGATGAGAGTAATTAAGTATCATGTTTAACAACTATAGTGAGATGAGGTCCAGCGGAAGATCCTTGATGAACTGTCCGACATGTGCTGCTCTCATCTGTGTCGGTGTGCTCAAAGCACCCGCTGACTGCCTTGAGCTCAGATGTGTGCATACGCTGCATCGCATGCCAGAGTGTGTGTGTGGCCACGTGATGTCGAGATCTTTTCAGAATCGCTAAGGCTGAGCGACTGATTGATTTTCAAAATAGTCGTGTCATGAATGTTTTCACATTGCATGAATATCTGGAGTAGCGTTCCGTTGGTGCAGTTTGCACTGTTGGATGGATTCACACTTTAAAATAGGAAGAATCATGAACAACTTTGTCCAAACTACGTCTCACAACCAATCGCACGCGAGAAGTGACATGAAAACAATGCAAGGTCCCGTAATATATCTTTCATTATTAACTACATAATGGAAAAAGAAGGCTTTAGTACGATAGAAAGTGTACTTCTTTTGCTCACCTGGCTTTTGAAGAGAATTAGAAATTTCTTTTCAACTGTTTTTACTTTTCAACCCGATTGTGATATTGCTCGGATGACAGACACGGTTCCCCAAATTTCCACTAGTTTTTTCCTTCAGTTTTTTGGGTCCAAATAAACAGAAAATTAGCACTTTTAACTTCTCCCCCAACCTCCCACTGGTCTGCAGGTATTTATACAAGTGGATGTTGCTCTCTCATTGGCTGCAGGTAACCGTTGATGTTATTTTCAGTCAGAAAACATTTCACACGGAATGATTTAAATTGCCAACAGCTCCAGATATTTAGCATGCTAAATATCTCATGGGTGCCAGCAACTCATCTGTGAATCTCTCAGATCGTGTCTTTGATAGTTCACACTGTGTGATTGTTATTCACGTGAACGAGCTTCGATTTACCTGTGATTTTAGGCATTTGTCGGCCATTTCTCAAAACCTGTCAAAAGTCAAAATCTGGGCTAAAATCATGCAGTCTGAACTCGGCATAAGTGAAATGCCAGTATGGATGTGGATCGTTCTCATTCTAAAGTGTAATTTTAAAACTAAACCGTATTAGTGTCAATGGGGCTTAAAACCCACCACGCACACAAGTTTAACTATGGCTGAGACTATTAACAAAGGACCCTTAACATATAGCGTCTTTTGCGCACACAAGTTTGTTAATACCAATGGAGGTGCATGATCTATGTATTGGGATTGGCGCACTTAGTCGAAATAATGCCCCAAGCGCACCGCAAGTCAAGTGACAAGAACTAGATTGATCTGCTTCATACTTTAAATGGAATATACTAGAGTTGCACGATTAATCAAAAAAAAGATCGCAATCTCGATTCAACCCCCTAGACGATCTTGATCCAGCATTTCTACGATTCTGTCAATCATATTTTTAAGTTCAGGAGAGAAGCAAAGGCAGTCGCACAAGTCTTCACATTGTTTTACATACATTGCTCAGCAATGTGAAAGAGTCACATACTGTATTTATAAGGTATAATTCACCCCAAAAATGTTATTTCTGTTTTCATGTAAATGTATTCATTCGTGACCGCAAAACCACACGTGACGTGAGCTGACTGTCAGCTGTCATCACAGGGAGGGTGGGCGCGCACCTGTAAATGAAGTCATGCACATCATTTATATAATCATACCGCATTATCTATTTACATTTTACATTATATTTTTAATTTATTTTTATTTATTGATCGATTGATTGTTCTGTCGTTTAAATTCAGTGTAAACGTATTAATTATGTTTGAATGCCAAAAACTTTTTTTTTCATTTATTCTTTTTAAGTCCAAGAGAAATTGACTGTTGTTTGTTTTTAATATTATTTTGTGCTGTATTATTTGGTTACCTAGCAGGAACGAAGAGCAATTTAAAGCATTAGGAGTTTTCATGTGATTTTCTAAACTAGTAGTGTTTTGAAATGAATAAATGCATAATAATCATGATAACCGAGAGATCATAATTATTCTACAGACTATAATCGTACAACCAAAATCTATAATCGTTGCATCCCTATATGTGAGGCTCTTGTTTAAAAAAAGCCTTTAGTCTAACAATGCTTTTTCTGTTTGCAGTCGCCTACTAAAGCTGTGTATAATGCAAGACACTGGAACCAACCAGAAGCAGAAGAAATGCTACCCATGCCTCCATCACGATCTCAGGCTCCTCCAGTGAGTACATCACATGAAGCTGCACTGAAAACTACTCCCACTCTCACACACAGTCCACTTCAGATCACGCACTTTTCATTTTGTCACCACAATGTTTATAGTCATTTTTGGGTAAAAAGCTCTTACCTCTTTAAGGCTCCTTTACACATTTCTACTGAAGTGTTTTCCCACTGTGAGACATTTAACAGTGATCGTTTAGCACTCCAAATCAGCTGTTAAAATCAGTATGAAATTTAATTAACAATGCATTTTTATTCAGTGTGTGGTATTTTTCAAGTTGTGACATGTAGAGAGAGATTTGGTTGGTTTGGTATATTTTTGCAGCACATCATAGAGAGAATGAGAAATTTTGAATTCCCCTGCTGAAAAAAAAAAAAAAAAACAACTTAAACCAGCCTAAGCTGGTTGGCTGGTTTTAGCTGGTTGACCAGCCTGGTTTTAGAGTGGTTTTGGCCACTTCCAGGCTGGTTTCCAGTCATTTCCAGTCTGGTTTTAGCTGGTCAGGCTAGAAAATGACCAGCTAAAACCAGCTACAACCAGTTTGACCAGCCTGGTTTAAGCTGGATATAGCTAGTTTTGGCTAGGCTCACAGCCTGGCTAGGCTGGTCAAGTTGCTACTTTTATTGTCATAACTTTTATTATGTAAACAAAAACAGGAATGAACTGTTGGCAGCTATTGCTAAATACTGCTTGATCTATGCCTTTATTCAACAAAATTACTCAATGGCTTTGTGTTAGACATTTGCAAATGTTTTGTTTAAATCAGTCATTCAGTGTGTCTGTGTCTGTCAGATTGGCTGAATTACAATAGTTATATTTTATATATATATTTAAGTTTTATATATATATATATATAAAACTTAAAAAAAAAAAAAATATATATATATATATATATATATATATATATATATATATATATATATATATATATTAGGGGTGTAACGATATTAAAACCGAACCGAAATATCGCGATACACCAACCACGACACGTATCGCAAAACTCTCGTGGCGTACCGCGGTACTCTCACGCCCCCTGCTGCCCATTGTTGAGGTTGACGTCACTTGTCTCTAACTAATTGAACCAATTTAAACACATCTTTATTATAATATTTTATTAAATTGTTTAAGTAATTATGAGGATTTGTTCTAAATATTATATTCTAAAGTTAGTATTTTAGTGCATGTTATGTCATGTGACTTGAGTAAGCATCACACTCGTTACTACTGGACGCAGGATGGCTGCTTCACATAGTACTGAGATTGCAGATCCCCAAGACATATTTAAGTCATCTGTGTGGAAACATTTTGGTTTTCCAGTTGAGTAAAGGAATAGAATTCGTGTCGTAGACAAAGTGCACGCCTGTCTGTCTCAACTGTTTCACGAAACTTACTTGTAAGGAAAAACATTTAAAAAGTGGGGTAATTTCACAATGTGATGGTGTAAGCAACAGAACTGCCAACAAAAGTGATTTAATGTACAAAAGTAAAACCATAATAATGCCCAAAAATACAAAAAAAGAGAAATATTTACACTAATAAAAATAATATAATAAAGTAACAAATTCAAACAAAAGTATCAAACAAAAATTAGTTAAACTCTAGCAAGGGGGTGATAGTGAAGACAAACAAAAGAAATAAATATAATAAAACAATGCTAACTCATGAATAACCCCTCTTACCTCGCTAAAACTGATGAAAAGAAAAAAAAGGTCTTCAGCACCGTGCGCCGCATTCTTCCATATACTGAATAAAATAAACAAAGATGATCTTCACCTCTTACCTGATGTCTTTAACAATACATTTTCTACGTGTTTGCAAAATGGAAATCGTATGACATTTTCCCTATCCACCTTACACTAAGACTGAACTTGAGGAGATACAGCTATATTGTCGGGAAGGAGCGGAGCTAAAAAATAATATACAAATCAATTGAAATAAAAATGTACAAACCTCACAAAATTTCTTAAAGTGGGCAAAAGTAATGCAAAATAATTTTACCCAAACGAAAGTTAAAAAAAACAACGAAAATCATAATCATTTCAGAAAAATACACGAAAAACGAGATCAAAGGAAAAAGCGCTCTCTCTCCCGCTCTTCCTGAATTGCTTTTTACATCCCCGCACTGTGTCGCCAAATGATGATAGATCGGTCTCCTGACCAATCAGCTGTCAAAAAGGCGGACCCTACAGAAATGACAGGCATCAGCTGTCATGAAGGCGGACCTACATAAATGACCGGCATAGAGGGAGCGGGAGAGAGAGAGAGAGAGAAATCGGGAGGCAAACATACAGCCGTCTACAACCCTAACATTAGTTTCAGACACAACCGCAATGTATTTTACTGGTGAATATGTCATGAAAAAACACTTTACAAACACAGTATATGTATATTTTTCATTAATTTAAACGGAAACCTATTTATCTAAATGAAACCATATAATTAAAAATGAGCGTCTGTGTCTGCACAGAGATCAAGCCTCTCATCGGAGAATGTGGATATTATGGTGTTTTTGAAGAAGATCTTTCACAAGCCTACACTGCAGTTATTTATTTAATTTTAGTTTACTTAGTTAAGATGGCTGCACTAAAGAGAATAGTTTTTTTTTCTGACTAGTCTATATTGGAGGTATTTATTTAATTCTAGTTATTTACTCTGGTATCCTGACTGTACTAAAAGTGCGATGACAAAGTTAATAAAGAAAAAGTTAAGATGTTCTTGTTATTAAGTGAATTGTCCCTTAGCATTGCTGTTAACATGACATCAACCCTAACCCCACAGCAAACAAAAACCGAACCGTACCGAACCGAACCGTGGCTCCAAAACCGTGAACCGAACCGTGCCTTTTGTGTATCGTTACACCCCCTAATATATATATATATATATATATATATATATATATATATATATATATATTTATATATATATTTATATATATATATAAAAACTTAAAATATTATGTAATGCAAGCATAAACTATACTGGTATTTATTCTAAACAATGTGAAATGGCAAACCTTTACAAGTTAAAATAAGATACAGGTATGTATTGTGTACAGTAAATGAAATCCAAACGTTAACCATGTTTCTTTAAGAACTGTAAATGCAGCAAATACTTATATCTTTAATGAATATCTATACTAAGTAAACTATAAATAGCATATATAATTGATTTGTAGAAGTCGTCTAGGCATGTTAAAGCTGCACTTGCAGAATTTAGTGCACATGGAGATTATAAATCATTGAGTTTACATATATTTGTTTTTCTACAACTATGCTCCTGGTTAACATTAACCAGCAGACTTTTTTATAAAGAGAGGAAATTTATTCCATTTTAATGAAAGATTCTGAAACAACCATTATTTTCCCCCCTTCTGGCATAACTGGACTTGTTAAATCATTCACGATACATACAGGAATGTTTATTAAAGTAAACATTTCTTTCTACTTGCACCATCTTTTTCTTTCTCTCTCTCTCTGTATATTGGCCATTCAAACACAATCAATCCCATACAGCTGCATCTACTGCTGCCAGTGAAGCCCACTGTAATGTTATGCAGATTGACAGATATGCTTACGCTTCACTTGAACTGTTTATAAGCGTTCTCATTAGCTGAGCACCTCCATCTGTACCGCTCGTATAAACAAGACCACATATATTAAAGTTTTCAAAACATTGCATTATTCATTCAAGTATGTGGCGTTTGCGCTTTATTTAGCAGCGATTCTGTTGGTCCTGAATTTGGCCTGGGGAATTTCTACATGAGGAATTTACAATGTTTTTTTTTTTTTTTTTTTGTAACCCTATCTTTAGTTGTCATGTTACATAACAAGCGGTGGGTTGGATGTTGGCAGCTCAGAGTTTATATGAATCAGCCCTGCAGTGCTTCCAAAGCATGTTGTTATGCTTTAAATCTGAGTTGTTGTTCTTGCACAGGCCGCTGCTTCAGGAGGCAGTAAAGAATCCAACTCGCACAAGGACGACGGAGTGTTTAAAGCTCCAGCTCCTCCTCCCAAAGTCATCAAGTCCGTCACTATTCCTACAGAACCGTACCAGGACATGGTCACTGCTCTTAAATGTCGGAAAGAACACAAGGAGGTGAGTGCAAACTCTTGACCCGTCCCCTTTTTTTGACATTTCAGAATAAAATATTATGAGCGCACAACTAACATGCTCTGCGCTGGACTTTAGACCTGCTCTCAGCTGGTCTATTGTGCAGTCTACTTTAGTTCCTCAAAATAGCAACGCACCAGCAATGCGCCTTAACACACCTCCCTTTTTAGACCAGAGCGCCTATTGGTGCACATATGAGCGTTTATGAGAGTTTTTTTTTTTTTTTTTTTTTTTTTTTTTTACTAGAACTAACTGAAACTGTATTGCGAGTGGACAAATATATGAGAATTTCAATGGAAATCAACAAGCTCATTAAACTGGAAAGAAAACTGTTGGAAAAACATTATTAGATATTTCAAAACACCAGCACTAACAGCTAAATATACAAATAAGTTTCCAAAATGCTGGCGTAACTGCGGATTCAATAAAGCAACCCATTATCATATCTTTTTGGAATGTATGTATATTCAAGAATATTGGAAAGAAATACAGGAGGCTCTTGAACATATATTTGAAAAAGATATACCTCTAGAAAGTAAATTGTTATATTTTGGCTGTGTGGATCCAGATACATTAATGGCAGACAATAAATACCTTATGCGTGCTCTCATGGCTGCCAGCAAAAAAGCAATCACACGCAAATGGCTACAGCAAGAGCGACCAACCCTTAGTAATTGGATAGACGCGACTATTGAGATCTATACAATGGAAAAATTCACCTTTGTTGTAAATTTAAAGAAAGATATATTCCTGAGAAAATGGAGGAAATGGGTTGAATATATTTTAGTTAGAAGACCTGACTTTGTTGCTATAAACGAATAGAAGATGATGTTCTAATAGATAAATATATGCTAATGTATGTACATGTATATGGTTACACTAATTCATATTATAATGTGTCCCCATGTGTATACTGAAGATGGCCACTTGAGATTACTCTTGAACGAATTATATTACGACATGTGTTCTAACTCTGGATGTAAATAGTGTTTTAATTTTCATTTACTTTTGATTATATTTTTATTTTACCTTTTTCTTATCATTTCTTATTTTTCTTTGCTCTTTACTCTGTTTTTCATTTTATAATTTACAAAATTTGAGTACTACTGGGTAGTAAATACACCTGACAATAATGTACGTAATTTTTGTACCACCTAAATTCACATACTGAGATACCAATGTACCTTGAAATGTTGTACGACTACTCAATTGAATGTTCAAAATAAACAAAGTTACAAAAAAAAGAAACTGTATTGTGTGCATACAAAACTAACTAAAACTACCTAAATTATAGCAACGTCTTTGTAAATGTATTTAATACATACTGTAAGTGTTTTAGAAGTAAATTTATTTACTTCGTGCTGCCAGGTGTTTGACCTGAGCGGCACCTCACAGTCTGTAGTTTTGCCACCATTGGCCAGTTAAAGCCGCTTCTCCTCCAGTCAATTCTTGCTGTTGCTCCCGCAACAAAAACAACGAGTGGACATGGCAGCAGCACGGTGACGGCTTTAAACAAGACCCGTGCAGACACTTAAAGTATTAATTTAACACATTTGGGCCCAATAATGGGTTTTATTTCCATATTAGCGATCGCGGACGAATCCTTCTTTTTAACCAAATCTTCTAAGTAAACCTGTTGAACTCGTTCACCAAATCAAACTAAATCATTTGAAATGATGCGTCTCCTGTAAGCACTTATCAACAAACTACTTACTTTTAAACATGCCTGATAACCCCCATCTGACTCGAAATTAAGCAATTTCTCAAGTTATTCAATTATTAGAACAGCTCTAAGCTAGTCCTTTTTATTAATCAAGGGTTGCCACAGTGGAATGAACCGCCGACTTATCCAGCATATGTGTCTAGCAGCGGATGCTTTTACAGCTGCAACCCAATACTGGGAAACATCCATACACACTCATTCACACACATTCAATTGGGGCAATTTAGCTTACCCAATTCATCTGATTCATACCAATCAGAAGATTGCGAAAGCGGGGCGAGCTTTTGTTAACTGTTGGAAGTTGGCAATGACAATGACGAACGACGTCAATGACAATGGCTTTAAACCATTCAGAATGAGTTTTGAAACCGTTTAAAACAGGTAAATATGCATGTTTAAAAACCATGATCCTGGTTTTCTATGCACAGGCTCACCAATTTGGAGGTACCTTAGACCTTTTGTCCCAGCATGGGTTTGAGTCAGACTGGGAATATCTTTGTATCACTCACTGATGTCTTATATTAAAGTAAATCTGTACTAGGTATGCTTTGCTGCTGAGTTAAGAGATTTGTAATGCACTAGACATATGAATATTTGGTGTCTTTGTACTAAAAGCCCGAGCAGGAGCCAATTAAATTTGAAAGTCGGTGGCATGGAACCAGTGATAAAGGCACAAAGCTCAAATCTTAATATGCATACAAAGTAGTGCAGCTGTTTTTCAGTGAATTCTGAATTTGAATGTCTCAGTGGCAGCATATTGAAAACCCTGGCATGATCATTACACTTTTTTTTTTTTTTTTACAGTTACACACAAAGACGTACTGATGGGGTCTGGAAAGACCTAATGTAATTCTTTTTGTGGGATGTTAAACATTTTAAAAGGTGTTCAAGCCAACCTACATAAAACCACTAATTTTTTACTTCATCACGAGTTTCAAGCTGTAAACCATTCAAATTGTAGTCAATAAAATCAGTTTCAAGACCACCCTGCCTTTGTTTTGAAGTCTTTATGTTAGCTTGTAGACCTGTAATCTGTGAATATGGAATGACGAAGCATTTATATTTCTTAAAAATAAATATAAATTATTTATAAGAAATAATAATATAACAAGGTCTTACTTGTCATGTTTATAAAAAAAAATATGACCAATAAGGCAGATGCTCTATTGCCATCATGAATCTAACATTCGCTGTGTGATCCTGCCTTTTGAGTGCATGCTCTGGCAGATGGTTACTGAATCAATAAAATAGCCATCAACATGTTTGCTCTCTCCGCAGTTGTACACAGTTGTTCAGCATGTGAAGCACTTCAATGATGTGGTGGAGTTTGGTGAGAATCAGGAGTTCACAGATGACTTTGAATATCTTGCCACTGGTCTGAAGACTGGACAACCCCTCAACACACGCTGCCTTAGGTGCAGAAAACCTTTCATCTTTAAGCATTCAAACCATTTTTAAATTTTTAAACCGTGACCTTACGTTTGTTTTTAAATCACCTTATTCTTCTTGCTTCTGTTTGCAGTGTTATTAGTTTGGCCACACGGTGCGCAATGCCCAGTTTTAGAATGCACCTGAGGGCTCGTGGAAAAGTGGCCCAGGTCTTTAAAACTCTCGGTGATGCACCCCAACATTCAGTAAGTTCAAAATAGTTTTGACTTATTTCAAATGTTCAGTGGTTGATATCTTGTTTTTAACTGGTTTTGTTTTTCTTTACCTCTTTCTCAGAATTTAGCTCTGTGTACGGCCTCTCTTATGTACATTCTCAGCCGAGATCGCTTGAACATGGACCTGGATCGGGCCAGTCTTGATCTTATGATCCGATTACTGGAGTTGGAACAAGACAAATCCATCGCTGATCAGTTGACGACAAAAGAGATGAATAAAGTGAAAGAAAAGATTCGCAAACTCTGCGAAACTGTCCACAATAAGCATCTTGATTTGGAGAACATCACAGTAAGCTTGATTAGATTTTGCTTCTTTTTTGCGCAAAACAGTCATTTTTGTGGGCTTTTCCATTGCGTTCCATACCTCTAGTACCTTTTAAATAATTTTTTTGTTTATTATTTGAGGAAATAGAAATACAATAAATTTTTTTCGTACTCTGCCAGTCACTGTACTTTAAGTTTGCCCGACCATGATGACTTCCGTTGCTGAGTAACTCAGAAATGTGAAAAAGGTCTATTGGTCTGAGAAAATTTCCTCTACCAGTATAATTGGATTTGTGACATGAGGCTCTAAACCCACTTTATTTAAATAGTCAGCAGCAGCCACTGCTGTATTGTTAGTTTGCATGACTAAACCATTGTTTGTACCACCGCAAGACAAACACACCCAATGCTTCATTTACACTAGCAGCGACTTTGTAGCTACCTGTCGCTCTGGGTGTCAATCTGCTGTAAACGTAGATCTTTGTAGGTCTACAGCATGGAGAATACACCCAACCTCTGCCAGAGCTAAGAGAGGATCATGTAACCTTCACTGGTGCTCCTATTGACTATCGCTCAGGAAAGTCGCTCTTCATTCGCATAAAGCCATAGGATTCTCAACTTTGTCACTGGCGCTCAATATGCCTAACTGGTCGCCTTTTCTCAACGAGCCCCACCGGTCGCCATCGCTCAACATGCTCAGATGGTTGACGTCGTTCGTCACGCCCGACTGGTTGCTGTTGCTCGACGCGCTCAACTGGTCGCCGTCGCTTGACACGCCCAACTGGTCGTCGGAAGTCGCTCACTCTCCTTTGAAATAAATTGTCGATTTGCTGTCACTCAACATGCCCAACTTGTTGCCGTCACTCTTGTAGACTGAGGTCGTTGGAAGTCGCTCACTCTCTAAACGGTTGATTTGCTGTTACTCGACCAAATTGGTCGCTGTCACTTACATCGACAGAGGTCGTTGGAAGTCGCTCACTCTTTGTTGAAGCAAATGGCTGCTTGTTGATTTGCCATCACTCGACACGGCCAACTGGTTGCCATCACTCCTTAGACTGAGGTCGTCGGAAGTCGCTCACTCTCTGTTGAAATGAACGATCGCTTGTCAATTTGCTGTCGCTTGACACGCCAAACCGGTCGCTGACGTAGACTGAGGTCATTATGATTAATAAAATACTCTGATTAAGAGTCTAACATGTAAACAGCAATTTTTAATTACATTATTTCGATTACAGTCATAATAGAACTAAACAGAAATGGTATAAAGACATGTGGAGTATTCCTATTTTAGTCACATAATTGGAGTGCTGTACAGACATGTAAACACCTTAAACTATTACCAATTTGTAGTATACTTCCATACATTTTGTGACAATGCACACACAACAGTTAACGGTTGTTTCAAGACAAACTAACAAGAATGGCTTCAAGCTGGAGTGCACATTTTGGTGCGACTGGAAAACGATGACTATTCTGAGAATTCTCATTCAGTAGTCTGAGTTTTTCATGGCACCTTTATTAAAAAGGTAATGAATGAAATCGCAGAGGTGGCCTGTTTCTTGCTCATTTGTTTCTGCCACCGTCTGTTTGCATAGTGTGAGAAATTAACTGCAGTTGAACTTGATGTAAATTTTAAAAACAAAAGATATGGTGCCATGATGAACATGAACTCTTGTTGCTTAAAATGAGTAAACTAGCATTTAGTGCTGACATAATGACGTTAATCTAACTATGTATTATAGCATGTGAAATGGAAGCATGATAGGAACATTCAAAAAGCTACTCATGTAAGCACCTTAATCATATTATTTTCTTATTCTGATTAAGGCAAATAATTAGATTACTGGTGTTCATGTAAACTTAGACATTGGAAGCCTAGTAGTGGATTCAGTTAGAGCTGGATGGGAACTCATAGCAGTAGAGGTTGCACAACTACAGTGATAATCTCACCCTGCTATGGAAATGCATGCTGAGCCATACCTTACCAAGCTGCTGCGCAGTGGGTATGTTTTTGTAGTATATGATTCTGCTTGTGTAATTGCACATTTGGATGGGAGACTGTTCTCTTGGGGTTTTCAGAAATCTTCAGTTCCTACTCCCTCTAGTGGATACACTTAAGTGCTAAGTTTTTTTTATTGTATTTTGTGATGGACTGTTTCAACATTTAGTCTGTGCTGAAAGAAAAGTTTACCCCAAAATTTAAATAGCTTCAACACCCTCATGTCATTTCAAATTCCTTTAGCATTTCTACCATACTGCATAAAAAGTATCCTGTGAAGAAATGTAAGTAATTTATAAGTTATTATAAGTTACAATAAATGAATAATATATGCAATATATAAACAAACACACATCATTTATGCAACAGAAGTATAGAGGTTGCAGCTATAGAGAGAATAGAAACTACTTTTTAAGTATCATAAAAGATGCATTCATACCAAAAATATCTTCCTGAAGCCTTTGTGTAAGACCAAGCTGTTATTCACAACAAAATATGAAGTATCAGAAGTATCTGAAATGGTTTATTTGCTCACAATCTTTGTTTTAATGGTGAGATCATTTATTGAATTAATCACAACCGATTTCATTTTCAAATGGTCAATATTTTACATGTAAATACTGGGGATGCAACAATACAGTTAGTTCACAGTTCAATACACACCTCGGTTTTTTTAACACAGTTTTCGGTTCGGTTCTCATGAATTGACACGTGTTTTTGTTTATTTATTTTTTATTATTCTATAGGCAATAGGAACAGTAAGAGGTTAAGGAGAAAAAAAATTAAAACAATTTATTACATTACTCATTTTGTTTTACCTAAAAGCCAAGAAAAGTACACTACGTTCCTAGTGTATTGTATACAAAAAATTAACACTGTAATCTCACAGCTGCTGGTAGCTCATGTACCAACTGTGGAACACATAAAATCCTGCATTTTAAAAATAATCATACATGTGAAGTTAATAGAGGTAAATTGGTCATTTCAAATAAACATATTTGTACTAAAGTAAACATAAACCATCTTAATTATCTCGGTGCTGAAAAAATGCGAGACTGTAGTCTGTAAAGCGGATCGAGTGCTTTTATAAAATGACAAAAGCCCACTTCTCTAATCACCGAAAACAGCTGCAAATCTTTAGCAATAAACACCCGCACTGCCTTTGTTGTTTTTTATTTGTCTCTCGGAACCAGTTGGGTACGTTTGCTTGAAAGATTCAGCGAGGGATTGTTGCTTTTTGGAGGACTTTATTACCTTCTCTGCTATCCTGCCTTCAGACAGTGATATTGCTGTGTGATGGCGTTGTAGATGTGCAGTCATGGTTATACGTGTTAAACAATGCTTGCACACAGTTATTTTTTGTTCTTTGTTTTTTCTTTTCTTGGCATTATACTTGCCGGCACCGCTTGCCGGCACCGCCGCTTGCACTGTTAAAGTGTGGAATAATGGTCAAGCGCCCCCTAACTTTAGAGCATAGTGATTGGATATTTACTCGCGGGGAGGAGTTTCCTCATCCCAGCTCATGGATTTGGGGCACACACAGTCAATTCGGGGAGAAATAAAACGCACATAAATTATTTAAACGCAAAACTGAAAAAAAAAACGCAATTGACAAGCGCATATTGAACCGTGGAGGTCGTACCGTACGGTTCAATATTATATTGAGAAGCGTGGCATCCCTTGTAAATACACTTACTGGACAGTTTATTAGGTCCAACTGTCCAACTGCTTGTTAATGCAAATTTCTAATCAGCCAATCACAACAGCACCACAGTGCATTTAGCATGTAGAAATGGTCAAGATGATCTGCTGCAGTTCAAACTGAGCAACAGAATAGGGAAGAAAGGTGATTTAAGGCCCCGTTTACACTAGTGCGTTTTAGTTTTAAAACGGCGTTGTAGAATAAAAACGATCCGGGTCCACACTCGCGTTTTACCCAGCGTTTCTGAACTGCTCTCCGTCCACACCAAAACGCTGAAAACGCACATCACGTGACCACACACACACTCTCGGGCAAGCGCTCCAGCATTCCTACCCAGATGAGATCTCTGCTTGTCGGACTGCTCATCAAGCATCTCCCGCTGGATCTAATCTCACTATATTTGCTAAACGTGATATTTTATTCAGTTGTTGTCTTTATCTAACGACATAGGCCAATTCCCTGACTTTGGTCATTGTACATTGACTGATCGCTTGCCTTTATTTCCTACAATGTATAAACTTATTGTATGTTATACTTTTATAATTATCGATTATTAAAACTGTTATTCAGCAAAAGAGAGGGTGCGTTTCGTATTTTCACTGAAATTGAAAGGAGGCAGTTGTTATCGGCTCCGTTTTGTTATAAATATCCACACAGTGAAGATGACGCTCATATAGCCTATACAGCACGGCGCCTCAACATTTCTGCTGTCTGTTAAGTTGCTAATATTAAATAGAAAATAGGCAGTTCCTTAAATCATGTTTACATTTTATTGTTGAGAAAGTGAAACAACGTAGAGTGATGTGAATGAAGTTATAAAGTACACTGTTCCCTTTGAAGATTTACCCGTGTCCTCGGTATGTTTTCCATATCAAACTGAGAAGGGGGAGACTGCAGCCTTGATCAAACTTGCGAAGTCTTAACTTACAAGAAGAGGATGCGAGACTGAACTGTGTGTGGGCTACTTAAAATTGAGGAAAAGCCCCAATCAGAGAGGCGAATGTCTGTAGCCCCGCCTCCATTTTCAGATGTCTCCGTCTTTCCCCATCCACACTGAGACGGAGCAGCAGCGTTTTAGAATGAAAACGGCCTCTCCAGCGTTTTCAAAAAGCTCCGTTTTCGGCGCTCGAGAACTCCGGCGTAGTGTGGACGGTTGGCGTAACCGTAGCAAAACTTATGCGTTTTCAAACTAAAACGCACTAGTGTAAACGGGGCCTAAGTGACTTTGAATGTGGCATGGTTGTTGTTGCCAGATGCCAGAGGTCAAAGGAGAATGGCCAGACTGGTTCCAGCTGATAGAAAGGCAACAGTAACTCAAATAACCACTCTGACTGCACAAAACGACCAACCTTGAGGCAGATGGGCTACAGCAGCAGAAGACCACACCTGGTGCCACTCCTGTCAGCTAAGAACAGAAAACTGAGGTTACAATTTACACAGGCTTACCAAAATTAGACAATAGAAGATTGGAAAAACGTGATAAGTCTCGATTTCTGCTGCAACATTCGGATGTTAGGGTCAGAATTTGGGGTCAACAACATAAAAGCATGGATCCATCCTGCCTTGTATCTATGATTCAGGCTGGTGGTAGTGGTGTAATGGTGTGAGGGACATTTTCTTTGCTTGCTTTGGGCCCATTAGTAGCAATTAAGCATCGTGTAAACATCCCAGCCTGCCTGAGTATTGTTGCTGACCATGTCCATCCCTTTATGACCACATTGTACTCATCTTCTGATGGCTACTTCCAGCAGGATAATGCGCCATGTCATAAAGCGTGAATCTTCTCAGACTGATTTCTTAAACATGACAATGAATTCACTGTATTCAAATGGCCTCCACAGCCACCATATCAGGATGTGCAGCCGTCAAATCTGCAGCAACTGCATGATGCTATTACGTCAATATGGACCGAAATCTCTGAGGAGTATTTCCAGTACCTTGTTTAATCTATAACACGAAGGATTAAGGCAGCTCTGAGGGCAAAAAGGGGGTCCAACCCGGTATTAGTAATGGTATACCTTATAAAATGGCCGGAGAGTGTATGAATTCTTGAACCTTGTAAATAGTAGAAAAATCTTCAGCTTTATAGGGGATGAAATTGTAGAACGAGTCTGTGTGTAGTTTCTCTGACAATGGTTTACGTGCTGCTGACTGTAGCTTTTGTAAACTGTTCTCACAGGATGTCTATATAAACAGCTGAGTGCTGCGCATTTCAATGAAGCATAGTTTAAGGATTTTCAAAAGTTAAGCTTTTCTTACTTGACACCTTTTTTTGTAATGCTGATGTTGGTAAAAACAGAAAGAAGACATGTGCACAGAACAACAATTAAAAATACACAAGCAAAACACAGTACCACTAGGCCTGTCACAATAATTAATATATCAACTGATAGCACAACACACGGACATTACCTCAATCATTTATGGTGATGCAATATATATTGTCCATGTTTAAAAAAACTATTCTAGCAACATTTTAGCTGATTGTGCAACCTCTGTCTCTATTAGAGGTCCCACTGTGTGTATGGTTAAAACCACTAAAGTATTTAAAGTATAAATTACTTCAGTATATTTTTGTGTGTGTGTGTGTCTGACAACTGACAATAGATCTGGGAGTAGATTTCGCAAACTTTATACTTGGACTTTTTTGTTAATATTTATTATTATTTTAGTGCTTCTTACAGGTTTGAAATTGAAACATAACTTTTACCCACAGCACATAAATAGTTAACTATATGTGACAAATAGTTTTATTTTAACACAATTTTATTATTATTAACGGTTTTAAACGTTATTTTCAATGGGTTAAAGTAAAAAAAAAGACTGTTGACTGTCTCTTTCACATTCAAGTTCAGGTTGCTTTATTGGCATGACATTTTGTACAATATTTCCAAAGCATTTTAGATGTATTAAAAATGTGATATATTGATATCATAAAATTTATAAAATATACAGAAAATGATAAATAAATGACAGAAAAAAATGAATAAAAACAGACAATATCTCTAAAAAAAATTATGATAATTACAAGAATAAAACATGTTTTAATTAAGATCAATGAGTTGATTACCCATTTCAAATGTTTTACTAATATTCTGCAGTCAGTTTAGATGTATGTTGTCCTCTGAGTATTTAGTAAAGTTATTTTATTATTATTATTAATTGTTATTTTATTATTTTATTATTAACATTAGCTGTCTAGATTAAAGAATTAATGGTAACACTTATAATAACTACACACTATGATTCATTTACTAAGCATTACCACCTAGTGAATTCCATATTTGTTTTATTAACTCTACATTAATAAGTGTAAGCAGTTTATACTTGCAGCTACAAATGCTGTATTCTTGACCTACAACCACATTTATAATCTGCTGTGTACTTTTATACTTTGTTAATGATTTATTTTTCATTACTAAATTAATTATTACATTATTTACAACCCAGTTGTGATTAATAGTCAATGGTTTTTAAGATCATTCAGAATGAGTTAGTAAATGATTAATAAACAATTGAAATCAACATTTATCTATCTTATTATCCAGGCATATACTAATAGTTTTTTTTTTTCGTAAATGCTTTAACTTAACTTCATGCAGTTTTGGGACCTAATCTAAAGCGAGGACTATTTATGCTTTATAAATCCCTTATAAATGACAAATAAAGGCTCATTATCAAATAAACATTAATCTTTGCAATCTTATCTAAAAAGTAAAATTACTGTAAAGTTTAAATATTGGTGAATAACAGGAGTGTCAAAATACAATATAAAATTTAATAAAACAACTATAATATTATAATTTAACAGTATAAAAGATGCAACGTTTAAACTGTGCAGTAATTTTATTTTAGGTTGCAAAGATTTATTTTTCATTTGAAGTACAATTTCATATGTGTATCTTCAAAGGAATAGGAATGAATAATGTTGTTTATGTTCATTTTTCCTGTTTAGAATTTAACTGAACCTTTTTTTTTTGTCATTTATAAGGGATTTATAAAGCATAAATAGTCCTCAATTTAAATTAGGTCACAATACTGGATGCAGTTAAGTTAATAAAGCATTTATTAACATACAACCAAACTTTTATTAGGCATATTAGGAATCACCAATAAAATTAAACAACATCTTTCTCTTTAGTTTCATTTCTAAACATCCAAATCAAAATAAATCTGCAGATCCGACGTCTGGTCTGAGCCCCTCCCCCGGAGTATTGTCAGTATATAGCAATCAAGGATTGGCTCCTGTACTACAAGGCGGGCTTTATTCACCATATAGCGATCAATGATTGGCTCCTGTACTAGTAGGTGGGGCTTTATTCACCATATTGACCATTACACTTTTCCCCATACAAAAAGATACAAGTGACGTTTCTTGAGTTTTCTATAGTTTTTGTTGTTAATGAGTGGCATAAAATGATCACATAGACATTGATATCGTTTATGGCTATTTTGGTGCAAAAAAAATTATAAAAACTAAACAACAACAAAAAAAAAAATTCCCAGAGATGGGTTGCGACTGGAAGGACATCCGCTGCGTAAAAAACTTGCTGGATAAGTTGGCGGTTCCCGGATTAATAAAGAGACTAAGCCGACAAGAAAATGAATCAATGATTGAAATAACAAAAAATAGATATCGTAGCAGGCCTGAATACCACATTCTGTGTAAACCCCTAGTAAAGCACAGCATGATAAACTCACAGATAAATTAATTAAAAACACCCTTTACCAAACTATTCAAATATTTACTCGCTTTAATGTTTTTTTGCTCAAGCCTGAGAAACTTTTATGAAGTTGTTTCTTTGCATTTCACGCTGTCCATTTACAATCGATTTAATGTTCTCTTCAGCAAACAGAACTTTTACATTTGCATAATGGAGTCATTAAAGCTGAATGTATTTTTTCTAATATCTTTCAGACTGATTGTACTTTGTTTTTCTTGGCAGACGGGACATTTAGCCATGGAGACTTTGCTGTCATTGACGTCAAAGAGAGCAGGGGATTGGTTTAAAGAAGAGCTCCGGCTTCTGGGAGGCCTGGACCACATTGTAGATAAAGGTATTCTGCCTTTTTGTAATATTAGTTCAAAATATGTCCATTTTATGTGATGTTAGTGAAAATCCCTTTTGCTTGGGTTTTTTTACATCGCTTTTGAGAGTGAGTTGTTTATGTGTGTTTCCATAGTTAAAGAATGTGTGGAGAATCTGAGCCGAGAGGATGATAAGGAGAACTTAGTAGCATCTTTGTGGGGTGCTGAGAGATGTCTTCGTGTTCTAGAAAGTGTAAGTCTGATACTTAACCACTCTTAACTTGTGATGCTTGGACTTCAGTTGTCATGTTATTTTAGATTCAATCAAGTGGAGTAGGGCTGCACAATATATATCATTTCAGCATCGATATCGCAATGTGATCATTTGCAGTAATACCATCGCAGGATCGATGGCGATATATAAGCTAGAATTTAAGTTTAGTAAAACTAAAACATTTATTCTAAATTGTGACCTGATTAATAAGCTAGTTGCCAGTAAATTTATAAATGTGATACCAAATCTATGACTAAAAGTACAAATAATTTGTTCTTTTAAGTATATGCTGTTCTTTTGAATGTTTCTGTTTTATTTATTTATTTATTTATTTTTTGGAGCATCAAATTGGCACATTAGCTGTCATGTAGTAATAATAAAGATTAAAAATGAAGCTGACATCGCATCAATATACTACATTTTAAAGAGAAATACAAAATATTAATAAATATTTTTAATTTAAAGATAATTTACAATAATTGTATTAATTATTTTAATTAATAATGTTTGCCTTTATTACAAATGCAGTATTTCAGACTATGACAATTTAATGCCTTTTTGATCAAATCGTGGTGAGAAGGAAGGAATAAGTAAGGCATTAAAGGTTCCTAAATGTTACTATAGTGCACTAAGATTCTAGTCATGGATACCAATTAAATCCTTTATCTGTAGAACCTTAGATGGCTTGTATTTGCTGGTAGAGTGAGTCAGACTCTAGATTTCTCTGAGGGATAAACAGATTGCATTAACCTTGATATTAACCTACTGTAGATTGAACAACAGGGTCAGACACACTAATCTTTTCCTGCTTGGCCAATTTAAAAGAGCAAGTTATTAATTAATAATAGTGTCTCTTTTTTGACCTTTTTTCATTTTAATACAGGTAACGGTTCATAATCCTGAAAACCAGGGCTACCTGATTGCATACAAGGACTCTCAGCTCATTGTGTCTTCAGCAAAGTAAGTGCCTACAGTTGAAGTTTTTCAGCATAGCTATAGTTTTTACAGTACAGCTTATTGCTCTCTGAGTCTGTGATTTTCACACTTTGTGTCAATTTGAAAACTTTGAAACTGTTGTCCGTCATGAACTATAGCAGGTTCAACATTTTTTTTTTCACATCTGAAAAAGTGTTTTGAAAGGTGCTTTGACAGTTCAGAGCAACTATACAAGCGAAAGCCAAAATCCAGAATGCTGTCACTTGCAGCACAGAGCACTTTATGACAAACAAAGTGCGTAATATAATGACAGAATGTGGCCTTTTCCATGGCGCTATTTGGCGTATGTGTGGGTTTGTGTCCATAACTTTTGACATTCCGTTTAAAGGAACACACTCACCTTTAAAAAAAAAAAAAAAAAAAAAAAGAAGACTCCTTCAGTTTTTTAAAACCGTTTAGCTGATTATGTATTTTTACTATTTTATAACAGACTTGTTTATAAGGACTATTAATAACAATAATTTTTTTAGAATTGAATTTGTTGGTTTGTTTGCTGAACACATCAAATCATTGTAAATCTGTTGTGTTTTTGAATAGAACTCAATAGCGTGTCTATCATCTCTTCATTGTTTCAAGCAGCCAATTCTCTTACGCTGCGTGATATCATTCGGCGTGATTTAGGCATTTTACTGCAGCACATTTTCTTGATTATAACGCCAGAATGACAGTGTAGTTCCTTGCAATTTTGACCTAGAAATAGAAACTTCATTCTGTTCTACACTGTGTAACTACAGTCACTCTTGAAATGTAAAAATATTCAAATGTTTTTTTGTATTTTTTGAGGGAAATGCTAACAGTCAAATCTGATTCAAAGAATTATGCTAAGCCAAGCTAATAGTTACCCCAGCAGAACCAAGTGTATCTGTCTGCAGACTGCAAGAGAGGGGCGTAACATGAGGACCGTGACTTGTTGTAGAGGTGTCACATGTAGTTATAAAGATCCCATTGGACCATGCGAGATGTCACAATGAGATGTTGTTTACAAGATGGGGAAAATACTTAATAGAGAACATTTTTACCAAATGTTTTAATGCATTTTCTACAAATTTATCCACAACCAATTCATTTGATTTAATATATTCATTAATTTAGCAACTCGCTGACTACTTTGTCTATTTTGTCATGATAGTTAGACTACTTGCTTTCGTCCCTTGTTGTTACTAACTGTAAGGTCAAGTATGAAAGCCTTCGCAACCTGCTGCTGTACATGCATAGTGGAGTAGATTTAGATGTTAATAACTGATTGTTGGGTTTAGGGTTGTGGAAAGTGTAGACTTTAATAACTATGATGGTTAGGTTTAGGGTTGGGGAAGGTGGAGATGTTAAAAACGTTGATGGGTTCCATTAAGGGTTTTGGAAGGTGTAGACATTAATAACTGTGATGGTTGGGTTTAGGTGTGAAATAGGAATAGACGTTAATAACAGTGATGGGTGGGTTTAGGTGTAGAGTAGATATAGATGCTAATAAAAGTGATGGTTGGGTGAGGGTTGAGGAAGGTGTAGACATCAATATCTAATGGTTGGGAAAGGTGTAGACATTAATAACTGATGCTTGGGATTAGAGTTAAGGAAGGTGTGGACTTCTATAACTAATGGTTGGGTTTAGGGATGGGAAAGGTTTAGACATTTATAACTAATGGTAGGGGTTAGAGTTGGGGAAGGTGCAGACGTTAATAACTGATGGTTGAATTTAAGGTTGTGGAAGGTGTAGACTAGACACTAAAAACGAATGGTTTGGTTTAGGGTTGGTGAAGGTGTAGATGTTTATAACTATAATGGTTGGGTTTAGGGTTGGGGAAGGTGTAGACCATAATAAGTGTGATGGTTTAGTTTAGGGTTGTAGAAGGGGTAGACATTTATAACCAAAATGGTTAGGTTCAGGGTTGGGGAAGGTGCAGACGTTAATAACTGTAATGGTTGGATTTTGGCTTGTGTAAGGTGTAGACTAGATGTTAATAATTAATGTTTGGGTTTAGGGTTGGAGAAGGTGTAAACGTTGATAACTATAATGGTGGGATTTAGGGTTGGGGAACGTTTAGATGTTAATAACTGGTTATTGGTTTAGGTGTGGAGTAGGTGTAGATGTTAATAACTGATGGTTGGGTTTAGGGTTGAGGAAGTTGTCGACATTAATAACTGTCATGATTTGTTTTAGGTGGGGAGTAGGTATAGACATTAATAACTGATGGTTGGGTTTAGGGTTGGCGAAAGTGTAACTATAATGGTTGGGTTTAGTGTTGGGGAAGATGTAGACGTTAATATCTATGATGGTTGGGTTTAGGTGTTGAGTAGGTATGGACGTTAATAACTAGGCATAGATGTTAGTAACTGAGGGTTGGGTTTAGGTATGGGTATGTGTAGATGTTAATAGCTTTGATGGGTACAGCGCCATCTTGCCAACATTATAGTTTTGGCATAGGTCCCGTTCTCGTGGGTCTCAAGTTACACCTCTACTACAAGTTATGCCCCCTTCATGTTATGCCCATCTTGCAGTCAGCAGACAGATCCTAATCGCCAGAACAAGAAATTAGCTGAATGCTTTCAAAATTCGTTCAACTGAACAACTCTAGGAGACTTGTGAAATGGGCCTTTGTTTAAAAAAGGTGAAGTGTTCCTTTAATGCTGTGTTCACACCAGAAGCGGAACGCGCGGATAAATCGCGCTATTCGCGCGTAAATAGCCGCGTGAACATTTGAGTTTACTCGCTTCATACGCGCGTCAAACCCCGCTTCATTCGCGTGTCAAATTCACATCAAAACAGACGCGGATTTGCGTGATGGGCAGGGCTTCTGTCTGCCCGAAGACTCTAGCTTCATAGCTAAAGGGCTAACATGGATTTTATGAAGAAAATAACAGTATTTATGTGCTTTATGAAGACTGAAAAACAGCGTCGATACGTTTAGGATCGTGTCTGAGTCCACTAGATCCTTTCAGAGGTGCATCCAGCTCTGTGAGCTCATAAACTCCTCCAGAAACTTCTTCTGACTGAGCCAAGCCGAGTTTGATGAACTTTTGTTGGTGAAGGCTGGAGGATTTCCCTCGGAACACCGACAACAGGTTCTACGTCACAATCGCGCCCCCACAAGAGCAAGCTTCTGATTGGTTAACGCGGCGCGAATGTACGCTGAAGTTCACATTTTCGAAATCGGGAGATTTGCGCCTAACGCTCGTTAAGCGCGTCAAACTGCATTCACTTAACATGTAAATCACTCGCGCTTGACGCGCGTGCCGCGTCTGGTGTGAACGCAGCATAAGGATGGAAATGTGTGTTATGTGTCTGCAGTATCAAAAGGTCAAATAGTATCCAAATTCTACTGATTTTCTGAAATAAACTTTACATTTCACAAAAATCCCTCGCAGCTTTTTGATAAGGAGGTGATCTTTCCTGCCTCTCCGTGCTGTGGATTGGGTGAACATAACATTTCCTCTTTTTTTCAAAGACAAATAAGTAACCTTTTTTCAAATGATCAATTAATAAGTCTCGAACTGTGTGATACATTTTTCAGATACAAATACAAAAAAAATGCGTACAAAGTCTTCAGACTTCAGTGTGCAAAGACCTTAATCAAGCATCACAGTTGTCATGTTTTCCTGACTATTTTTGGCAGTAAGTCACTGGTGCTGTGCGGTCAGGCAGGGTGCAGGTTAACAGTGCAGTTTGTACTTGCTTCTCTCATTATAGCAGACAGCCTCCAGACTCATTAACAAACCCAACAGCAACAGGAACACTTTATCAACAGCACCAGCTGCCAAGACCATAAGCGCAAAACTGCTGTGCCAAAGACCACCCTCCGATACGGCTCATACCGTGCTGACATATCTTAAAGAGACCAATAATTTCAAACATTAACAGGAGTTGAATGCCGTCTCAAGGGTCCCAATTCAAAACACTTAAAAGGATAGTTAAGTCATAAATGACAGTTGTAATTTACCACTTCATGTTATTCCAAACACGTAGTACTTTCTTCCTTGCATGCCAGAATGCCATAGCCCATACAATGAAAGCATACAGTGATCAAGGGCCGTCAGACACTTAAAAGCTTGTCCATGTGAATCTTACATCACTCAGATTCATGCTCCTCATTTGAAAACGCGCAAGCTAAAGTTATCAAAGAATATTATAAAATACTCTTGGATTTAGTCTGTTCTTTGCACAAACTTCAGATGACCTTTTTCACATTTATATTACATTAGAGATAATAGGAAAAGTGGTTTAACAGCAAAAAAAAAAAAAAGGATTATTGCATTTCTGTGTCTTTCCAAAAAAGGTTATAGCAGTCAGATCAGTAAAAAATGGCTGAAAACTTTTTTCTTCTATATATTTTTGTACTCGTTAGCAGGGCTAAACCAAATCATTTTATTCAGTTTTTTTCTAGTTTTATTTAATGCATATCCAATTAAAACTTTTGTTTCGTGGTTAATTATATTACTGAAATTAATAGACATATTAAATAAATAAATCAATATATTTACTGAAATTTGCATAGGTAAATAAATACACTCGATGGGATAAATAATCTGCAATATCTTTGGGCACAGGATACGTACAGCTGTATCAGCAACACAGCATCTTTGCCCACAGAAGTCAGAAATTTTCGTATGCGGTTTTTTTTTTTTTCGTATTCATATTCAAAAAAATAGTGCATTTGAGCTGAGATGGATTATTGCGAGTTTGTTTGAAGTGTATATTAATAATTTATATTGAGATGAAGTTTATTTTAGGAAATCAGTGACACTTTGATACATTGCTTGTGATTGTTTACATATTACGTTCGTAAACATATGTTGAACAGAGACTGCAATACCATAGACATTGTAGATGACGGCCACGTTGACATCGGAGCAATGCACCCTGAGGTGTGTTTTTATTATAATGTCTATGGGCTTTACGTCAAATGTATAGACACATACAGACACCCATGCATCCCAAACAGCAGCAGATGTGAAGTTCCCTAGTCACTGAATCAAGCAAATGGGTTTTCAACTGTCCGCCACATTCTGTCTTATATTATGCGCTATGTTTATTATAAAGTTATGAGTGGCTCAAGAGGCGGCATTTTGCCTTTCACTTGTATGGTGACTCTGCACTATCAAAACACCCCTCAAGCTTTTTATCAGATGCGAAAAACTGAAAAAATCAAACCCTGTTTGAATTTTTTTATGACTGGTGAAAGGCATTTCAGAGGCATAATTGACACAACATGAGGTCAAATTTATTTTTTAACGTGCGAAAATTACGGATAAAAATTTCAAATTTAGTGTGCAACAATCTTAAGATGGAGCAAATGGAACAATTAAACAGTGCCTCGAAATATTGGGATTTTCCTTTATGAATCAATAAGGCTTACAATAGTAAGAGCCGTAATACCTAAAGCTTTCATCACAATATTCAATAGGATTATGAAGTGTAATAGGTGACGCATCACAGTAAGGTCTCATTAGTAAACATTACTTAATGCATTAAAATCAGCAAAATCAACTAATTACAGTTGCAAAGTTAATGTTAGTGTTAAAATACAACTGAACTTTACTAGTTACTAAATCCATTTAATAAAAAGGTAGTACCTCTTGTGTATAAAGGGGTGGTGCAGAGTATATTTTTAAGGCTTGGTTGTGTTTATGGTGTACAAAGCAATGTGTGCTCATTCGTCATTTGTAAAAAAAAAAAATGATGTTGTTTTTTTTCATATTTCTTACTTTTAATTATATACAGCTACTCAGCTAACAGGAAAATGGCTGTCATATATCTTAGTTCCTTCTCTGATTGGTCTGCTAGCATACTGTATTGTGATTCGTGGATTGGCTCCACATCACCAGGAGCCATCTAGCTTCTATTAGCATGCGCTTTGTCGTTGTGTTAATACTGTCAGTCAGTGTAACTTTTAGCTGCTGCAGGTTCTTTTATTTATATATATATATATATATATATATATATATATATATATATATATATATATATATATATATATATATATATATATATATTATTCTGTTTATTATTCTATATATATATATATATATATATATATATTATTCTGTCAGCTACATTGTTAGCGGTGCCAAACAGCATTTCCCATTGTTTACGTCCTTGCTACAACATCCTGTTAACGCTTGAAACAATTTTTGTAATAAATACATTTTAACAAATAAAAACACAGGTTGTGACACACAATCCACAGCTTCATCTGTCGGGAAATGACAATCGGGAAATGACAATTGTGTTCACTTTTACTCGTTGGATGGAAACGCTTAATGTCTCACTTTGCATTGAACTTTGAGCGTATTACATTCACATCTACTTTACACTTGAACTAAAGCTTAAAATATGATATCTTTGTGAAACACCCCTTTAAACTAATGCTTTTTGTAGTTCTCATTGTAAAGTAAGTTAAATTACTAATGTTAACAAATTCAGCCTAGCAGTTTTAATTAACACCAGGCACAAAAATCAAGGATTTTTAGGCCCAATCCCAATTCTGTTTTTGTACCCCTACCCCTTTCCCTTGGCCCTTACAACTGAGGGTTAAGGGGAGGGGCTTCAAAATTTACCCCTAAGAATTGGGACAGCACTACAGTACTTGCACACGTCATCATATGTCCTCGCGATTTCTTGCTTCATATGAGATCAGACGATTGCGACTGCTGGGGTGATTCCAGTTGTGTTATTTTTTTTTTATTTATCTTCAGGAATTTACTGAAGGCATATATTATGTTATCTAACGATCTAATGTGGCAATAAGACCGTAACTGTACCGTGCATTTAACACAGTGGTCATACTCATCAATGTAAACACACAAATACAGCATTAACATAATAGCAGACACTGTAAAAAGCTCATTGACATTCCAGTGTCATCGAGTGTCAGAATGTTGTGGGACTGCTGTACAGGAGTTATGATTAGGGATTATAGATCACGAAATTTAGCTGTTTTTATTTTGAATATATTAAAACGTGTTTGTTGTAAAAATTCGCAATTCTGACAAAAAATACTAATTTGGGGATCTCCTTACCTCCGGGTGCAGCTGTTGCTGGGGTATTCTGGGAAATTTTTCTTACCTCTTGGTTTCAAGTGTAGTCCTGAAAAATCTTCATTTGAAGGAGTGTATACCCCTTGTCCTTAGCCCTACGCCTTCAAGCTAAAGAGAATTGGGACACCACTACCCCTTCATGGGCACGCGCAAAATGAGGGGTAGGTGTAAGGGGAAAGGCTAAGGAGTAGAATTTTTGATTGGGCCTTAATCCATATCTGGCACATGTTATGGTTAAAAAAAAACACTATATTTGTTCAGTTCACACCTGTACCAGACTGGGAGACCTATTCCTAAAATTTGATCTGAATAAGGGTGCTTTCACACCTGTGAATCGATTCAGTTGTTCCGAAACAGAGATTACAATTGTTACATTGTTGCTCTTTGCTCTTGGAGCGGTTCGCTTTCACACTGCACGGACCAAAAGAGCTAAAACAAGTCACGTGCGAGTAAACTCTCCTTACAATGGTCAGAGTGTCAGGGTTTATATTGCGTCCCGCTAAGCTGTCAGGAGAGGTGGTGGTTTGGTGGTGATTGACAGGGTGTGCACGCGACGTGTCTGAGAAGAGATGCCGTGGGGAGGGGTGAGAAGGGTGCGCGACGATGCCTATTTGAGGACTGGGAGGAAGACGCGGGATTACCGGGAGATCATCTCCGTTTGCAGTCATCCGAAAACTTGTGAAACTTACCGCCATACTCATAAATCTCTCTTCATATAGCCGTAAGCCTATTACATATCCATAAAACACTGTGATATAACCGCGCTCGGATCAAAACGCTTTCTCACTGTAATCGAACCGCTACAGGGTTCGTTTCAATCGAGCCGAGATCACCTCATTCAAGCGTTCTCGGAGCTAATACTTTGGCGTGGAACAGAGTGCGATTGCCCTGTTCACATATGCCAAATGAACCGCGCTAACTGGGCAAACAAGACGTTCCGAAACAAAAGTGTAGGTGTGAAAGCACCTTAAGTTTAATGTTAGACAATGTTACAGAGATGTTGAAGCTCTTTAATTTTGAGGAGTTTTAATCCATTCAGCAGATACTAGCAACCAGATTGGAACCTAAAAATACGCTAGAAAACCTGCAGCAGTGCCCTGGCATATGAATTTACATGGGTGACTACAACTCAAAATTCTCAGACTTTGTTTTGCATATTGAGAATTAGGCACATTTTAGCATCTGTTATGTTAAATCCTGCCCATATTTGTCTGCTTGAGGCAGCCTGGCCTCTCTTCCGCTACTAATGTAATTTCCAGTTGATGGCCCAGCTCTCTAGACAGGGTCAGACCCTTCAGAGTGCACAAACACGGGTGGTGCTCGAGACTATGAAGAAAGGTCTACATGAGTCGACAAAATCAGCTCACATAAACACACACTGCTGGAAGAGCTCATTCAGCTGGCTGTAATTCAATTAGAGATTATGACAGGCCTGCATTAATTATGACCCCACCAATATATGAATACATGAACCTCTACCTCTATTTCCCATCTCACTCACTAATGACCTCTCATTATGTTAAGCGCATTAGTGGCATTTTGCATGAAGCTGGTCATTCTGTAGCATTTGATGCAGACTGCCTTTCTCTCTCTCTCCATTGCTATCTTACACACACTCGGGCCTTGGGGACTAATAGAGAGGAAGAGCTAAGTTTTCCCCCTCTGGAGAGAGCTAATGCAGCTTGTGTTCGTGTCTGCTGACCCTGACTGTGGCGTAAATGTGGTCCATTAGGATGTGCACACTTCTCACTGCAGCTGTTATCTCCAGGCAGTTTTTTTCCCATCTCAAGTGTTACTCTGAAACGGCTGTTGTTTAAATGTTGGTGGAGCACTTATTGTACAGGATTTGCTGTTAAAATGTTCAAATGTGTAGGGGGTACACCTTGCATTTCTCTGACGTATTTTTGTCTAAGACGGTGGTAAGTTTTAGGCGAACTGAAGGTAGTCTCTGCATTCTTTTTACCTTGCATCATTTTCTTCATTGAGGATGATGAGTATATATATTTATACAACAGTTCTGTCTGGTTCTGGAATCTGATTGGCTGATAGCCGTGCAACATTTTGCCAGTAATATCACACAAAGGCCTCTTCACCCTTCACCTTTGTGTATTACTCCGCCCACATACAGTCAGCAACAAGCAGAGAGACACTCTACAGTTTGACAACTATTAATGCTGTTAGACAACAATGTACTTTTGAGGCTTTTTTTAGTCGAGAATGTAGTTGTTTAGATTGCAACTATGCAGTTTATTTATAAGAATAGTGCCTATTTTAAAATATTTACTATTTCTGGGAGAGCTCGTCCACGGCCATTAGCCTGCCATAGAGTAGACCAAAGACGGTTGTTGTTTTCTATTGACAGGATGGTGACAGAATCTCATAATAAACCCTTTCCCTTATAAGATTATTACAGTCTGATTTCTAACTACAGCAGATCAGATCATTATTAAACTGATAAGCACACCTGCCAACACTGCCGTTTATTCCTGGGAGTATCCTGTATTTCAGACCAATCGCCCGCAATCATCCGTTTTTTTATTTCTTCCGGACAACTCCCGTAATTTTATTCCCCATCTTTGGTATAGTCTGTAAACACCCTTGGGTCGCCAACTTTGGTAAAGTACCCAATCGCAGCGGCTGACCAAAACCCACTGCATCCTATCCCGATTCTCAATAGTGTTATTTAGAGACCTCAATCCAGAACACCCACTCCCCACAGTCTCCCGGATTTTCAGAGGTATGTTGGCAGGTTTGCTGTTGAGTGATATTCTAAGTCGTTCTCTCTTTATTTATGTTGTAGTGCTGTATTCATACAGATTTGCTCGCATATCAGGAATGTGTGTTGTGTTTGCAGAAAGAAAGAAGCAAAGTCCGCATGTGTTTAGTGTTTTTCCTTTTGCAAACACAACAGCAGTCTGGTAGTGATTGCGTTGCTTTTTTCGGGGTTAATTATTGTGATATAATTAATATCACAATAATTGCAACAGAGAAAAACTAGATATCTCTGTAGATAGATGGCATTCCATGTCACGCTCAGCCTTATAATCTTAAAGTGTGAGCAAAATCAGCTGTTTTGTCATAACTTTAGACATTACACTATAGAGAGTCATTCAAACATTAGCTCTAAAGTGACGTTGATGAAATTAGTAAAGGCTTCTGCGGTTTTTACGTCAGCTGCAGATGTGAATGAATGGCAGAAGAAAGTAGTTCCTAAAAAAAATGTTTTTTAGACTCTCCGTGTTTGATTTTCTTATTTATATACACTATTGTGCCGTCGAACTGTTGTATTAACGCATACCACACTCGTAACAGAGCGATATGGCTGTATATCAGCACTGGTGGGACGCTAAGGTCTCCCACCAGTGCTGATATACAGCCACATTGTATTGCTACTCGTGTGATATTGCTAGCTGTAGTTGTTTAGATTATTGTATATAGATAGTGCCTATTTTACATATTTGTGATTTCTGAGGTACAGCGCCATCCACAAGATGGCGTCAGAGACTGCATAATTAGCCCTTTTATATGTTGTAGTGCTGCATTTATACCACAGAAATGTAGTGTGATTGTGAGATGGAACTCGAATATTTGGAATGTATGTAGTTTGTGTTGGCCACTCTTTGTGTAACCCTGAGTTACTTTTTGGTTGGCCATCTGTTTGTTCCTAATGAGTCTCCTGTTTTCGTTACTGCAGACTAGTTTAGTTAAAAAGAAAGAAAGAAGAAATACCCACATGTGTTTAGCTTTTTTGCTTATTACAAACACAGCAGTAATCTGGTAGTGTTTGCGCTGGTTTGGCTATTTCTGGGTTAATTATTGTGAAATCCCGATTGCAACACAAAATACTGGGATATCTCTGTAGACTGATGGCATTTCATGCTGTTCAGCCTTATAATCCTAAAATGTCTACCTAAAATCACCTGTTTTGTCATCACTTTACATATTAATCTTGAGAATCATTCAAATACTAGCTCTAAAATTACATGTGTGAAGTGGCAATGGTTTCTGCTGTTCTGACATCAGCTACAGATGTGAATGAATGGATGAAGAAAGTAGTTCCTTATACAAAAGGGTTCTTAGACTCTTAGTGTTTCAGTTTCTTTTTTATATACACGATTATGCCGTCAAAAAGGTTTGATAAATGCAATATCACAGTCTTAGCTGTGCGATATGGCTGTATATTGTAACTGGTGGGACACGCACGTCTAATTTTAAATAAAACACAATATTGACTCCAAGCTTTTGAGTGATATAATGTATAATGTTACAAAATTATTATTTATTTCCAGGTAGATGCTAATCTATAAAAGTTTTTGTTTAAAGAATGCTGAAATAGTTACTCAACTTTAAATATAGATTATATAATAATAATATTAATAATAATGATGATAATTTTAAACATTACTTGAACAGAATATCTGAATATTGCAATAGATTTTACAATTTAATATACCTTATTCATTGAATTGAATATATAATTGTTTATTTCTTTTTTGTTATTATTTTTTAAAGAATAATTAACAATTAATTCATTAACATTGAATTCTTAGAATTATTGGAAAAAAATATGCACACCTGATGAGCACTCAATGTAAAGTGGTTTTTTTTTCTTCTAACTTTTACATAAGAAATAAATATAATAGAGGATTATTAAGTACTACTATAAGATGTGTATTTCCAGTAATTTTGACAGCTTGAGCTGCCTTCAAAGGTGTTATAAATTAGTCTAGAAACATTCACCCCAGACCTCATTATCACTGTATTGTGCTTCTCAGTTTTGCATTGTGTCTAACATCGGCCCTTAGCTTCTCTAAATTCGCTGTAAACCACAGCTTCTTGAGGCTTATTGCTTTATTATGCCACTTCGGATAAAAGAGTCTGTTTAATGCATCGATGTGATGAATAGCAATTGGCAATAATTTTTCAGCTGGCCATGACATCTTTACTGCTGTGTGTGTTTCAGGGCATTACGGCACTGTGAGGAGATGATCCAGAGGTACAGCCGAGAGATGAACAGAGGCCTGTGTACAACGCTGCCCTTTTGCAGTAATAGCAATGTGGGGAAAGCCGTAGAGGACTGTATGCGAGCCATCATTGGAGTCCTTTTGAATCTCACACATGACAACGGTCAGTAACAAAACCAGGACATCTAACTAAACAGACTTTTGTTTGTGGAGGAAGGCATTGTAAATGTCACACTGTGTCTACACTGGATGGAAGCAGCTCAACATGAGTTTAAAGGAAACAAAACCCAATATAAATAGTGTTCCTATTTACACTGGATGTGGCACACGGTGCAAGCTAAAATGGATACCTTGCTCAATTTATGAGGAAACAAATTATTTGCAACGAGTGCTTGCTCAAATTCATTGTAAACTCCCTCAAGCTGCTAGAGTTATCACTGTACCAAAATCAGTAAGAATTTAAGCAAAACACTCATACTGATTGAACAACACACTTTTTATTAACAAAATAAATAGCATTTAAATGCTTTAAAAGGTAATCAAAGTCATTTTATTAATGTTCCCAGCGAAATTTAAAAAATCCAGCTTTACATATCAATCCAGGGTATCTGTGGGGTCTTAAGTTTTAAAATGTCTTAAACCTCAAAAGCTAAATTTTAGACCTTACAAAGTCTTAAATCTAATTAAATGTTGTGTTGTAGGTCTTAAATCTTTTTATCAGGTCTTAATTTTCCTTTGTTCGTGTATAGCTACTCAACCTGGCCAATATACAATCACCAACAATCCATCTCAAAAAAACATTTAACTTTTTATTTAAAAATATGATTTTTTACTGCTGAGGATACTGATTTTTAATATTAAATTCTTATTTGTGTAGACTAAAGTAATTGACAGCTACGTTTTTGTTTTATTCTTGGTAAGGGTTATAGGCTTTGTAAATGGATATATTAGAAAATTAATACCTAATATTAAAACAAATTTATTCTTATTGCATGGTTTCCGCTGCATTCATTCTTCCATGGCGGGGCGCCACGTCAAAATTCATCCCGCCACGGGCTACATTACAGCTTCTCATTCAAAACAATATTTTTTAATAGCAGGTAATAATTGCAACAAAACGTATTAAAGGGTAAGTGAATTATAACAGCGCAAACCTTTCTGTAACTTTAGTTGTGCTGTGCGTCATTTGTTTAAATCTTCAAGGTTATGTGCTGACTGACTGACAGACAGGTGGGTGATGCGTTAGGCCAGCAAACACGACATATAGCTGTTTCACTTTACTTCAGGATGCATTATTACCGCTCTGTTGGTATTGGAGACATTCATAAATATTCCTAGCAAATCTAAAAATGCGGAAGACATACTCGTTACATAAATGCACTAAATCGCACTTCAGCAGTGTTTATTTGAGAGCGCACAAGAAGATCTGCGCATTCTTGAAGCGGCTTATATTTGAGGAAGCATGCAGGAAGTTTTGTGCAAGAGCAGAGGAAATAAGCGTGCAAGCAAAGAGATACGCATGCTCGTAGGGTATTACATAAATGCAATCTCGATTTTTAATACTGTGCTCACTACATTTTTCATTTGAAATAACGCCACAGGAAGTTGGTAGATCTGTGTAAAAAAAATAAAATAAATGTTCTGTCGCCTTAGCTGAAAAAAATCCTAGAGGAAACACTGTATTGTATTATGAAATGTATACATTTTTTGATAGGTCATGTGAAAATATTTTCCAACAGGTATGTTTGTATAAGCCTAAAATTTAATTCATAATGGTCTTAATGTCTTAAATTTACCTTTGAAGCCTGCAGAAACCTTGTCAATCAAAACTGTGTCTGGAAAGGGAGAAAGAGCTATACACACTTGTACAAGACAACACTGTGCCACAGTGGGTAGCACGTTTGCCTCACAGCAAGAAGGTCGCTGGTTCGAACCCAGCTTTTTTCACAATGCAGTGCAGTGCCAACTAATCAGTGATGTAATTCATCATTGATTATTAACGATTTGCCATTTTAGACCTAGCAACATGTCTAGTTGTAGTTAGGTACTCCAGAACACTGCAAAGTCAGATATGCTGGAAGCCATTCAGCGGAACATTCAGGCTACTGTGCTGCTTTCTCATTACATTATGCCTAATAGAACGTTTGCTATTCCTCTTTTGAAAGGCTTAAAGTCAATAAGAGTCTTTTGGCTTTCTTGCATGGGTTTTTTTGTTCGATGTGCCAAATGGATTTCTGTTAGCAGTGCAGCTTTGGCTAGCTTCGTGCTAGTGTCGCTGCCAAACTCTCCAGCATAATGCAGGAGTACTCGGTCATAAGCCAGATGTGTGAGCAGCTTGGAGAACAACATTCAAAGAAAATCCCTGATTACCCCGTGCTGAACTCTGTTTGTGCAGCAGCCATTGAGCGTATTTTCTGTCTGTCTGTAGAATGGGGCAGCACAAAGACAGGCGAGCAGGATGACTTGATCACCACGGCGCTGAACTGTGTGCTCAAGGTTCCACAGTACCTGCCACAGGAGCAGAGGTTCGATATTAGAGTCCTGGTGAGTACAAATCTTTATTTTACAGTTAAACTCTACTTATTAGAGGCTAATACTACTTATTAGCCTTTGATTTTATTTATTTATTTATTTTTTAAATATTTCCCATATGGCATTTAAGCAGAGCAAGGAAATTTTCACAGTATGTCTGATAATATTTTTTTCTTCTGGAGAAAGTCTTGTTATTTAATTTTGGCTATAATAAAAGCAGTTTTTAATTGTTTATGAACCATTTTTGGGACAAAATTATTAGCCCCTTTAAGCGCTTTTTTCCAATAGTCTACAAAACAAACCATCATACAATAACTTGCCTAATTACCCTAAGCTGCCTAGTTAAGCCTTTAAATGCCACTTTAAACTGTACAGAAGTGTCTTGAAAAATATCTAGTCAAATGTTATTTACTGTCATCATGGCAAAGATAAAATAAATCAGTTATTAGAGATGAGTTATTAAAACTATTATGTTTAGAAATGTGCTGAATAAATCTTCTCTCAGTTAAACAGAAGTTAGGGGAAAAACAAACAGGGGGGCTAATAATTCTGACTTCAACTGGATTTGTTCATCTTCTAAGGACTATATTTGACCACGAGGAGTTCCAGAGTGCTTTTTATACACTACATTCCACTATGTGATCATTTTTAATAATCTATATGATGTATCAGATATTTGCTAGTAATTATAAAATAAAGTAATTTTGTGGAGACCATAATGAAGACCTTACAATAGGAAAAAGCTATTAGTTTTAATTTGTTACTGATTCACTGATATGTCATATGTGACGACAAAACTAGTCATGCATGTCAATAAAAAAATAATATATATATATATATATATATATATATATATATATATATATATATATATATATATATATATATATATATATATATATATATATATATATATATATATATATATATCAATCAGGGATGCACGATTTATTGGCGTCCATATCGTTATTGGCCGATAAATGCTATTTTTATTGTTATCATTATTGGTCCGATATCAAAATTAGGCCATTATCTTTAAAGGGCCACAAAACACCCCTGTTTTCACAACTCTAGTTTGGAAAAAGTCAGGAAAGTGAACGTGTCCAGCTCTGTTTAGGGGGCAAAGAGGGAAGGTGGATAAAAATTGGCATAAAAATGTGAGTTTGGGTTTGGGTATGCGCTGATTTTCACAGAGGCACAACAACATACAGACACAAGGAAGAAAGACAGTGACTGTGTTTACATGGACATCAGTAATCAAATTATTTGCCAAATTTTTTAACTTTAGCTGCAGTTTGGCACTTTCATTCAGGAAATTCATTCATGACCCTCGTGACAAACGTGATATTTGATTCGAGGAACTGCTACAAGCGTATTTTTTAATGCAATGTTTGATACTGCACTGCAAATGAGAGAAAAAAAAAAACCTCTGCATTTCACTGTAACTAAGATGGACTCAAAAGGTAGCATCAGAAAGCCGTGTGTGTTATTCCTGTCACAAAATGCGGCGAAAATCCTACACAACGGAAATGGTTTGATTGCAGTGTTTACATGTTTACACTCAGAGTAACATTTACAGCAGATCTTTCAGCCCATAATATTGTAGTGATTTTAACGTACTGTAGACTTCAGTAACTTAGAAATCATTTGACTAAGGTATGTCTTTAAACACTGAAAGAGTACTGCTGATGATACAAACTAACTTTGCCATCTGAATAAACAAACCAAAGACCACTGATCGCTTACTTACCAAAACTGTTAAGACAGGACAATCAACAGCAACTGGAGCCGCATCTTTTTTTAAAGGAGACGAGCGGCAGTTACAGATTTCACCATTTCCAGATGAGAAAGGCTCTCGGGTAAAAAAAAATGTTCCTTAGACAAGTATTGTTGTCGACTGTCGTATGCACTGTAATCCACACGTGAGTCCAGCTGAGCTCTCATTGCGGGAAAATGAAAACAAAAACTACCCTGCAGCAAATTATAAAAGCAACACTCACGACCCGTATCTCCAAACAATTCTTCTTTTACCACTTGTTTTCGCAACACAACGTGGCATCTCTCTGTCGTCTGAACACTGTACAAACAGTGTTTGAAGCTATCATGCATTTTAATGAAGTTGCAGACACAATAGAATGCGCTGATTGGTTTGAATTAAGCCTTACTCATTAATGAATGCAGCATACTCAGAGACATCACAAGATACAACACCCAGGTACAGACAGCCAGTTTACATTTTGGAATACACACAAGTACCTAATCGGCGTGGCGCAGCTTCAAAAATTCGTTTTAAACCGGTAGAACGAATTTGCTCAAAATAACACAAAAACAACCAATTTTCTCTTTTTTTGTGTATGTCCTAATAGTGTTTTTCGCACATGGGACAAATATAACAGTCAACATCTCAAAAAATGTGTTTTGGTGTTTCGTGACCCTTTAAGCTGATAGGTTACGCAATTGTACATAACTGCCTGCCTCGCACATGCCTGGGTCGAACTTGTTCAGACTTGTCTAGTGCACTATAATGGAGCTTTCCTCACATTGTTAATTCCTTCACAGTTCGTCCTTTCATTGTGTGGTATTGCTGTACATTTGTAAATTAGTAAGTAACCATGTTCCTTATCATTGTAGATATGTTTGATAGAGTGTCAATGTGTATTTTGGTTTAAATCGCCTCAGGAAAAATATGACATGTGTAAGCATAATAGCAGCGATGTACACGTGCTAAACAACTCATTGGGTTGTTTGTAATTTAATATGATTATTTGTTATTATCTATGCGTTGCTTGCCATGTGTTGTTGATGTAATATTCTGTTTGATCGGCATATTTATGATTATAACGAGTGCACATGATGGCTGTGACCACGCACACAAACAAACACAAAGATATAGTGATCTAAAAGCCTTTACAGCAGCCTGAACAGTGGCAGGGGAGACGAGTGCTGTCAGTTGTTCACTATATAAACATATTACATTTTATAATATTTACATTTATCTCTATAGTGTATCAGTTATCGGCCTCCAAATCTTAAGAGTTAAAGAGGGGTCTGGCTGCAGACCCGGTGCAGTGCAATCTGGGCTGCATCCAATGCTTTTTAATGGGCTCACCTAATCCCACCCCTAACCCTACCCGACAAAGTGACGTCACTAGCTCCACTTGAGTGCATTGAGTCTGAAATTGCATCGCTGAGTGATGCAGTCTCAGCTTGCATCATAAAAGCTGCATCCAGATACTATTGAAGAGTTGTTGATATTGGTGCAGACACTTTATATTTGGCAGCAGAGGTACAATTATTTGAAAATGTGGAATCTGAGGGTTCAAAAAAATCAAAATACGAGTAAATCACATTTAAAGTTGTCTAAATTAAGTTCTTAGCAGTGGTCATTACTAATTAAAGTTTGAGTTTTGATATACTTACAGTAGGACATTTACTAAATATCTTCATGAAATATTATTTTCACCTAACTGTTGGCATGAAAGAGAAGTCAATACATTTTTGGGAGCTTTTGGCCAAATATACCCTTGCAACATGTAAAGAAGGTTTTTCTTTTCTCCATATTGTTAAATGTCCTAAAAAATTCTAGAAATTAATTGCACAGGCTTTTGAGGTTGATTACTGTAAATGCCACCAATATTATAACTATTCTTGTCGAAAAAGTTATGCTTACGCTGTGAAGCGCCCCAAAGTTATACTAAATAGTCAGTAGTATATATTTTAAGTAATATTTTTTATTTTTTTTTTTATCAGTTCTGTCTGAATTATTTACAATATTGGTTTAACATGTTAACCAGCCAGTATTAATCACCATATTGAATTCACCTTCTTTCCCATCATGAAAATGGTTAAATTCAATTGTTCTGTACTTTTATATATATATATATGTTTTTTTTTTGTTTAAATATTGTATGCTTTATATTGTAAAATGATTTACTTATTTCAGTATTTTTTCCCTGACCCTCTATTTGTAATTATGCAAACCAGTAGCATGTGACATTCATATCAAAGTGAAACCAAGTTTTCTCTGCCTGCTTTTAGTTCTTGTTGATCTAAATGAGGTCTTTTTCATTATGTGTGTGTGTGTGTGTGTGTTTGTAGGGTCTGGGCTTGCTCATTAATCTGGTGGAGTACAGTGCGAGGAATAGACACTGTCTGGTGGAGCTGCAGATGGAGGGAGGTGAAGTCTGGGACTCCATGTGCGTGTCTGACAAAGATGAGTTGCAGACAGAGAGATCTCACAGTGCCATTGCTGCTTTGGTGAAGGTAAAAACACACACGCATACACAGAAAAGGCAACTTCTTAATGGCCAATGCAAAGCACGTAATAGTGTAAACTAAATTTTAAAAAATGCTATGATGCTTAGGTTTTCAATGTAGCCTTTCAAGTGAAACTTGTTTACAATCTAAACAAAGAATTAGTAATAATATTAGTGGTGGGAAATTTTAGGGGAAATGGAACGACAATTCCAACCTGACGACGGTAGAGATTACTAAGTCTTTGATCTCGTTTTATGCTTGAACAACTAAATGAATGCTTAAGTCCATTTAAATTAATGTATTATAATTGCACTACAACATTGATGCTGTAAAAAGATCCGTATAAAATAAAAAACAATAACATTAAGCTTTCACCAGGAGTTTATCATTGGCTGAAAAACTCTAGCTGTCCATATACGCCATTGGTTCTCAAACAAAAGGCAAATAATTGGTTTCTCTCTGTTTCACCATTAATAGCTTTTCCTTCAACGAGAGCATGCAGCCATGTTGGCGGAAGCAGAGACGGATGACTTCATCAATGATGCGCCGAAGCCCCAATTGGACCAAAGCGGAGAATGGAAAGAGACCAATGAAGAGATCCAATGGGTGGCTTCAGAAAACAACAGCACAGAGGAAAAGAAGAAAAAGGAAGAGGATGATGAAGAACTTGATCTCAATAAAGGTGGATACTTTCACTCACCCACTTGGCAAAAACATATTTTTTTACCCACTGTGGTTGGTGATATTGTCCCCTCTATGAGTCACCTTGATGGGCATTTAATCTCAGATTTATGCCTTGCCACATCAAGTCGATGGCTGGCTGCCTGCCAGAGCTGGGCTGTCATTGAGCTTCTTTCAGCCCAGTTTTTGCAATAAGTCCTCTTCTGTCGACACTGCTGATGGCTTTTTGGCCTATTGAGTATATTGAATCAGCACTAGAAAGGTAAAATCACTCTGTGTAGCTAAACAGTGTCCAGGAATTAAAACAAAAGTGATAAAAGCTATTAAGTGACATAGTGAAGTGGACAATAGCATAATGCCTTTTACTTTTTAGAAATTAAAGCATCATTGCAGAAGAAAATATACAAATAAATCCTGTACTTCCATATAAACATATCCATTTTCTCAAACCCTTGATCATTTTCAGTTTCTTAAAAGTCCAATGAAATTAAACTTTGTTTAGATATTAGTTTTTTAGGATATCTATAAGCTAGTGCATAACAAAAAAGTGAAATAAATGTGTTTGGGAAAAATAAAACTGATACAAATGTCTAAAGTTTGCAGCTTTTCACTTCCACCTAAATGGTTTTATTCATGTCACCTCATACTAGTTTCTCACCAAATATTGACCAATCATATACTCTTTAGTATCTGACATGCCCCGCCCCCTTCAAGATGCTTCACATTTGGTGCATTTGATCTTAACCACACTCATTGGCAGAGCGGTGATAAAACCAATCACTATTGGATATTTTTTTTAAAGGGGAGGAGCTACACTATGTAGACACCTCTCTTTACGTTGTGGTTGAGATTGTCAAACATTCAATAAAAAGCACATTTCAAAGCACTTCAAGAGACCTTTAGGCATTGAAATTTCTTATATAAAGAGGATCACGTCACACTGAAGGGTAAAGGCAATATACACAATTCAATAACACTAAATTACCTTTTCAATTGAATTAAGCTGCATTCCAAATTGCACACTATGCACTATGTACTTATGCACTTACATACTCACCAGCACAGTATATGTATGTAGTGTCATCCCAAGTGAAATTTTTTTTTTTTTAACTAAGCAGAAATTTAAGCCGTTTTCCTGATGACGTTTGACGGTTACCAAATTAGTCAAACTAGTGAAATAAATAAAAGCACCAAATAATATCTGCCATGAGTATAACCGCATTCACCATCTGGAAGCGGTATGATTACTCTCGTAGGAGAATTTTGTTCATATAGCTCCACCTTCCAATTTCACCCCGATAGCTCCACCTTTTCCGCCACATGAGCAAAGCAGCGGCTGCTGAGTTCGTGAAGTTTCCAACATTTCATTCTTCATTTTACCGGTTGAATGAGTGTATCATCCGGGTAATTATAGTGCACTTATTATTTTTAGAGTTTTCAGTGTAAACGCATTACTTACCTTATTTATACTACAAAAGGGCGTTAAATAGTTCAGAAGTATGCAATTTGGGACACACCTATAATCTTTTATGCGTGTACTCACCTTGAACTGAGCCCTAGTACAGTTGTCACCCACTCCCCTAACCATAGGTGGGTTGAGTATCCAAAATCTGCTCTCAAATAAAAGTACAAGTACTGGGGGAAATCTTTACTACTGTAAAAGTAACAATCTTAAAAGTTACTCAAGTAAGAGTAAAAAAGTATTCGATTAAAACATTACATTAGTCGCAGGACTCTCAGTTTGTTTGGTTTTGTAGAAAAAGGTCATGTAAATTGGTTAGAATGAACCTTTCTTCATGAAGGTTTGTTTTAGGGTTTTAATGTTCACAAGATGTTTGTCTGCTTTTAGAGTAAATGAGGGAATATACTTGGTCGTGTGAAATTTGGTATTACAATAAGATAAAAATTGCCAAATAGGCATAACTTTGACACCTACCACTACATGTTTTTTCAGGTTGCAGCTGGAATTTGAGTATGTTGTGATGTCGCTCGGTGTACAACGTGAATCGCATTATAAAACTATTCTTTTAGACTATTCATCTTGTTGTGAATACAGATACTTTGAAGCCTGGTTTATACTCGACACGTCCACTAGTTCGCTTGAGTGCGTGGTGAATATGACATCATCACTGTGTTTGCAGAGGTTCCCTTTGGGTGCGCGCAACATAATTTTGGCTGGCGGAGCGCATGATTTTTTTTTTTTTGGATAATTAAGCGAACAGTTTGGGCGGCACTACGCTTCATTTGAGTTCAATATGAACCACTTTGAATGGATTAATGGATGTCTGAAACAGGTACAACTGTACAGACATCTTTGTAATCCAAGATCATAGATATAACCAGATGACCAATAATTCTCGGCTAGAAATTGCAACAGCTGTGAGAAAGGAGTAAAGGTTTGTTAAAAAGTTTGGCAGAGTGGAGACCCAGGTACACAATTACAGAAATATGTTTTTCCACCATTCATAGGTTTAGCACTGATGTTGGTATTACAATTTTGAATTTAAAACAATTGAATCGTTAAACAACTAAAATTAAAGAAAATTTAATTTTCTTAAAATTACAAATAAAAAAAATTTACTTTTTTTGCTTTTATTCTTGCCATAATAAGAAATCTTTTTGTAGAGCAACCCATGTACTTTTGTAATTAACTTTTTAATAAACTTTAATAGGTAGAGCTTTCCGACATATGAACAAAAGCAAGTGACTTATCAAAGTTTGATAAAAAAAATCTTGAATTGTTATAAAAATCTTTATAATAATTAAAACAATTTATTAAAATAAAAAAATAATTAGTTTAAAAATACTGAATGATATTAATATGATGTAATTCCGAAAACCTTCTATTTATGTGTTTTTCGTTTGACGTTACGGTCCGTTTCTTTTGACCGCCCCCCTGTCGTTTTAAAGAATATCACAACGGTGAAAGTATAAAAACCTCGCTATTTCATGAGGTGCGCACACAGTCAGCAGAGGTGCATGATGTGGTGCCAGGCGAAAGTATAAATCCAGCTTGAGACTGTGGGTGATCTGAACCAATTAACTCTTTAGCCACGTCTTTAGCACTTCTTTTGCCATCATTCATTCCAACATGTGCTCTCTAATCAAAAGCTTGCAACATGTCTCAATAGCAACCTCTTGTGACACAACCTCTCCAACGTGGCACGTCGCTATGTTAGCGAAGAAGTCATATCAATCATAATTACTAATACATTTAAAATTTGAGCCGGAGCATACTGTGACTGTTCGAACAATGGAGATTTCTTGTTGTGTAATATTACGAGTCGTTTGCTGTTTAGCGAGGGGTTTGTATCTTTGATAAACTATGATAGGAATGACTTACAAATGCATATGGAACTGTCCCTTAAAAAAAGAAGTGTCCCCACATCTTCATATTCATGCTCGGGCATGCTTTGCACTCACACTACATGCATACCGACTGAATCGCACTCTGGCCCACCAACTGGGTTTTTGGGGGCAAACATGCCCAGACATGATCTTAATTGTGATACAATTTAACAATATCACTGTTTTATTGCAATAATTATTTATTTTAACCCATGGCAAACACAAATAGCAGTAGAAGTTTCTTTGGAAATGAAGAATCATGAGCATACATTTTATTCAAGTTTCTTAAAACTTTATTGAAATTATTGTTAGATAACCAATATTCCTTTTTTATTAGGTTAGAAAGTTTTAAATGATGTAAAAGAAAAAAAAAATATTGGTTGCACGTTGTTTTGCCTAATCTGTGATGTCATTTCTGTCTCCAGCGCTTCAGCATGCTGGCAAGCACATGGAGGACAGTATTGTGGCGTCATACACTGCACTGCTTTTGGGCTGTCTGTGCCAGGGGAGCCCTGTAAGTAACTCATATTTACCACAACATTTTCTCTTTTTTAAATCTCTCATTTATGAATTGAATCCATCTACTTGCGTTTTCCTCAAGGTATAAAGAGTATTGTGAATTATTAATGGCAGGTATGCATTTAGCTACAACAAGAGTGCAGTTTGACTCAATATTTTTTTCACTCTGCAATAAATGCTGGCTGGTGCCCTCAGCAGTCCAAACGATGCCTCTTCACTTTAAGGTCAGGACAAACCTGAACCAATAAGAGCAGAGCTTTGTTGTTAATATTCCTTTGCGAGGTTTGAGTGTTGTTTGTCTAAATTGCTGTTTTCAAGTTTCAGCCAGGTATCTGAAGAAAAGCCCCATGTTGTGTTCGCCAGTATTAATGGCTTTATTTTCCGAACTTTAATAGGTGGGCAGAAGAATCCGCTGTAATTGACTCTTCTGTTTCTCTTTCATACCACTGCATTCTGACTGATGTACACGGCCATTATCTGTCTCGCCAATAACCGCTGCCCAGACACAAACACAAAAAGAGACAGCATTTATACTCCGTTTATTTCACCCACTTTTCCGTTTGGATGCATGCTTGCTCACTTTGAGTGTCAAGTCCGATTCGTATTTAAACACACAAAAAAAAATAAAAAATAGACAAATTGACTCAAAGGAGAATTTCTTTTGGAAGCCGCATTGTCCTGTTTGCAGTTTAGATTTATGTTTGGGGCCACGAGTGCATCGGAAGGAGGGAAATATTTTATTTGGATGTGTTTTTGAAGATTGAGTACCATGGAGACTTGGAGCGCGCTGAAAAAATGATGGCCAGTGATGCAGTGCTGCTGCTTTGATCAACAGAGACTTGCTTTTAAAATCTCCAGACTCCCTTTCAGCGCCGGCCTGAAGTGTACTATAACCTCGGAGGAGGAATGGGCTGCTAATGCTGTGTTTCTCTTTCAGATGAATGTGACTACTGTGAGGGAAAACCTGCCAAAAGGGGATTTTTCGGTTATGACGGAGATGTTGAAGAAGTTCTTAAATTTCATGAACCTTACAGTAAGTGCACATGAGTTTTTGCCAGTATAACATGCATTTTAGATTGAGTGGACAGTACAGTAGTCAAGAAGCCAGACATTGTGATGTCATTTTTAAATAAATGCTAATACAATCATTATGATGACTATTTCAGTTTACGGATAATTTTAAAGGGCCATGAAACCTCCGATGGTGTGTACAGTGTTAAATTTTAGATTTAGCGGACATTTGTGCTGAACACGCAGTGAATGCAACGCATCGAGATTCGGTGTACTTTTTTACTCTTCAGCCGTTTGCATTCCCGGCGGTCACAAAAGCTCCCTGTCATCTGACAGCAGAATGTCTTGAGTGATTGACAGCTAATATAAACCAATATAGCGGCAGGGAAGACCGATTTAGCAAGTTTTTAGAAAAAAAACAAAAAACAAATCGCACTACAACCATTATATGCAGTCGCACAAATGCTCCCAAATACATTGTGGTCGCATAGTTTAAATTTCAGGCACATAAAACTAATACAGTTGTGTAGGATTTTTACCGCATTTCAGCTTTCTGATACTATTCTCTGCATCTACCAAGTGCATCTAAGTTACCAAGAAATGCAGAGGATTTTTTCTCTCTCATACAACCTACAGTATCAAACATTACATTAATTACACTCTTCCAGCAGTTCATCGCATCCAACATCTCGTTTGTCACAGGGGGCATGCTGGAAATTTTCTTAAATGAAAGTAAAAATGCCCAACTGCAGTTAAAGTCGAAAAATAAATAATTTGTCAAATAATTCTATTACTGATGTCTAAGTAAACGTAGTCACTGTCTATTTCCCCTTCGTCTATGTGTTGCCGCTGTGAAAATCAGCGCATACTCAAACTGAAACTATCCTTTTCATGCAAACCTTTCCCTCTTTCGCCACTCAACACTCCCACCTAAACAAAGCAGGACTTGACTGACTTTTATCAACCTGGAGATGACAGGGAGGGGTTTCATGGCCCTTGAGGGCGTACTCGCACTATGCTATGTGAACCAGGCCCGTTTATTGGATCCTTTGAGAAGTCTGTGCTCTGAATCAGGCTCGGGCACGGTACAGTTGGCCGACCCTGGCCCGGTTGGAAGAGGTGTGCCAAAGCGTGGTTCACTTGGGCTTTGGCACAGTACGCTTGTAGAGTGAGTGCACTTACTGTGAACGCAAACTGTCCTAGATTTTTAAAGACACAAACCCCTCACTACACGACAGCTGCACCTTCAGCAAACCTCCTAATTTCTGCAGCACAAGGACTTTACGATTGGTTATGAGCGTCAAAAGTGGCTGTTCTGTAATATCTAGAACAATATTACTCAAGAAATCTCCACTGTGCTGAGAGACAGAGCTTCCTTAACTGAACAGCTCATCATTGATGATGTAAGCGTGCTCAGGCCCGAATGCAATATGAGTGCGGGCGGTCAGGGGAGACGGTAGGGTGGACAAGCGTGCTTCGGCCTGGTTCAAGGCAACTGTACATAGTGTGAGTACGCCCTTAAAAACTAAAAGAATACTGCTGACACTACTAACTAACTTTGCCATCTGGAGAAACATAAATAAAGAACAATGATCACACACTTACCAAATCCATAGAGACAGGACAATCAAAGCAAACTGGAACGCATCTTTTTTTAAAAGAAGATGAGTGGCAAATCCAGATTTCATCATTGGCAGATTCAAAAAGCTCTCGGGTAAAACAAAAAGTTCCATACAAACATACTGTTGTTGCGTGTTAGCAGACCACTGTAATCCACACATGTGGGTCCACACATAAGCTGCAGCACATTTATAAACCATTTATAAACGCAACACTGACGACCCATGTCTCCAAACAATTCTTCTACTACTTGTGTGAATTACGGTTAAGTACACAATGTGCTATCTCAAAGAGTTATCAAAGCTATATCAAGCATATTAATGAAGTTGCATCTCGTTCACAATAAAGCGTGCTGATTGGTTTGAACCAAGTCTTTTTCATGAATTAATGAACAGTTGTGCTGAAAACTCAGTGACGTCACTTTGTACAGGCCGGTACTAACAGACAATCTCCATGCTGAAATTTACTCAATAATCTCATTGCCCTTTAATATCTGTGCTGCTATGTTAATAGAGTATTTAAAAAATAACATAATTTTGTAGTCCAACACAAAGTTAGCAGAACTGTTCTTTCAACATAAAGCAATACAGTTTTTTTCCCCCAAAGTCCTCTGGGTTATTGCAGAAAATAAGCTTTGTGACCAGAAAAGGTTTATGATTTCTTCAGTTTCATTCATCTTCACAAATGAACACAACTAAATGGAATGTTGCAGCCTAAATGTAGTCGCCTGAAGCAAAAAGCTAAGTTTGTATGAGCATGAGTATAAACAAAATGAGCTTGGGAATGTATAATAGTGACATTTAACAGCTGCCTTTCAAGACACAAAGTCTTAATCACATAAAAACAACTTGCCTTGGCAATATATCTTATTTTAAGGCATTTAAATTCAACTTGAACTGGAAGTTCCTGTATATTGATGTGCTTCCAGCTGAAACTAAATATTAGCCGCATTTCCACTATTGGGCCAGTGCGAGCCAGGGCTTTAATCGGGCCGGGGCGGGCCAATAGCCCGCGAGGTTGAGAAATGAGGCCGAAATCATGTCGAGTTTCCACTGACGGGCTAATAGCTCACAGCGCGTCACGCAAACACCGCCCACAGAACGTCCCCGAATCAAACGTCACACAACCCGCCTACTTCAGATAAAGCACACAATAGAATCATCACGAAACGAAACCATTAAAATGAAGACAACCGAAACAAACAAATGACACGTTACTGTACAGCAGTACATTATATGTCTATACGCACTGACCTGTGTATTTCCATTTATTACATTTGTTTACTCGCCGACCGACTGTGCATCGACTGCTCTCGCCGAACGCAGGGACCCATCACAGAGAGCGCACACATCCATAATATAAAGCCACAGAAATTCTCCTTTATAGCTCGATATTGCATGTATTTTATAACATCCTCGTTTTGATAGAAGTCATGTTAAGTGTTTCAGCATAAGAGCGAGTAGCCTTAAAAAATATAGCCATATTTGTTGCGCTCGGCAGCTATTCACTAAAGCTCTTCATTTAAAGTTTCATTTATAAATTTAACCACGTCATATAAAAACATAAACAGTTGTTTGAGTTTATAGAACACATTTTGTGTTTGGACTTTCCCCCATATGCGTTTAAAGCAGCGAGTGCTGCGCAGGACTGAGTGACAGAAAAAAAAGGTATAGGCTAGATTCTGCTTTCACTCACCCAAATAATGCTCTGTTTTCGCGATTTGATTAATATCATCATATCCAAATACTTTATAAATAATATTTCAAACCTTCTCTGGTGTTAATTGTTTTTATAAAATATCGAAAATCTTTTTTTTTTCAGACAGGTCTTTGTATAATGAAAGTTATAGGCTATATGTGGCTTTAAAACGGTTCGATTTATGTATTGTATATAGGCTACCTACATATAGCTAGCTTTTGTTTATTTTATATTGGTTTATTTATTTAATGTGATTTCATATTTATCCGAAATTTGTAATTCTTTAAATTATATTTCATTAAAGCTTAGGCTATTTATATCAAGATATGACACTATATTGTTTAAAGTCTATGAAAGTGGGCACGTATTTTGTTAAGTTTTCTTTCTGTTGTATTTATATTGTGTATTATCACCAAAATAAATAAAGAAAAAAGCCGCTCGCGGCATAACAGAGCTGTGAAGGAGCGCTTTAGCCCGGTCTCACACACACATACAGGCATCTAAACGCGCACAAACAAACATTTTAAATTTGACAAAAACTCTCGAAAACCTTTACTGTCTGCTGTGTCTTTAATATGGTGTAAAGATTATTATGCGTTATTGAAACATAAAGGAGGATGCAGCAAAAAACGTCACTATAAATTAAAACTACTTTATTATTTTATGCAGCAGCCTTACATTTAAAAGGGAAACATAAGGGTGATCATACGCAAAAAGACCCCAGCCTATAAGGCTAGATGTTTTCTTTCCCTTATTTCTTTGGCGCATGTACTCATGTGCGATCAGAAAACTGCCCGCCTCTCCTTTCACTCCGCCCCGAAGCCCCAGCTGGCCCTCCTTGGCCCAAGGTATTCGGCGGGCCGAAAAAGGCCGGCCGCTGGCCCCAAGAAAGCCCCGCTTTGGCCCGATTAGGCCCCGGAAGTGACAGTGGAAACGCCACTGGCCTTGGCTCGCCCTGGCTCGCTCGCTTTAGGCGCGATAGTGGAAACGCGGCTATTGAGTAGGGAGCAGGACTTTTTTGAGCATCATTCCCTTATAGCAAACTAACAGTGAGAGGAGCGTGGTTAAGAATATTGTGACAAAAGTTACAGACATCAACAGAGAAAAACCGCAAGTATAAACACAAAAACAAGTGGTCAAACTTTGATTGAAGATTACCAAAACTATTTTTTTTTTCCAGTGGATTAACTTGCATGGATTAACTGTTCAACTAAAGAATAACAAGCACAGCTAAAAAAAAATATTAATAATAATTAATAATAAAAAAAAAAAATAGTACATTTTGATTTCACACAACCCTTTACCTAATATAAAGCACCGGGAGTGCCAGTTAGAATAAATCAAAATATCTATTTAATAGTTAAAGCTTTAAAATGTGTATAAATAAATCACAATTTAAATGAACTAATAATGAACAAATAAACAGACATATTTAAATGTGTTTATTTAAATTGTGTTTTTAATTAAGCTATAAAACAATGCTTTTATAAATAACTTTTAAATGTATAAATAGACAATTTTATAAATGTTTTAGTAAATTCATGTTTTAAAATGTTGATTAATCAAACAATAAAAGTGCATTATTAAATCATTTAAAATGCATATAAATGCACAATTTAAAAAGTTTTTTTTAAAGGTATTTTAAACGATTTAGTAATACACATTTGTATTGTTTGATTGATCAGAGTTTGAAAACTTGATTTAAATAAACATTATAAATATTTTATTTATTTGTACTTTTTAAAAAGGATTTATAAATGCATTGTTTTATTGCTTATAAAATGACATTTAAAAACACAATTTAAATAAACACATTTAAATATGTCTATTTAATTGTCCATTTAAATTGTTATTTATTTCTAACCAACACTTTTAGTCCTCCATAACCTAAAACCTAATTAATAAACACAGGTGAGATTAAAATGATTGAGCCAGAAGCTCATAAATGCAAACTTGTTTTGTGGTTTGGGACATATTTGTTAATTTTGGGATATCCACAAACCACACAAAATGTGTATTTTTAAACTTTTTTTTTTTACTTGAGAAATTAGCAGTTAATTATACATAATTAAAAGCAAGCTAAAGTAAACCTAGCCTTAGGTAAGTAGGTTTTAAAATCACACACTTACAAGGACACTTTAAAATAAAGTGTGATCTATGAGAGAACTTCCACATGTTAATTAGCTGAGAGGATGAATTGAAACGCCTTAATCTCAGAATGGCCAAAAATTGACTGATTAATTGACCTGTCACTAGAAATTATGCAGCATGAATATATAAAGATAAGTAGCTGATGTGTAAGCATGCTGTAATATCAATACTAATGTTTTGCCATATATATTTTTTTGCATTTTGCAAGGAAAACCCATATGAAAGTTATACTTATTGACTGACCAATTGTGCTTGTGTGTCCTTTGCAGTGTGATGTTGGCACCACAGGGCAGAAGTCCATCTCCAGGGTCATTGATTATCTGGAACACTGCTAGTGTGCTTAAGTGGAGCTCTACATGCAGACCTCAGCAAACCCAACACCATCATCAGCCAGTACCTCCCTCATTCAGACTGTAGAGAATGAAATTTTAAAGCACACACACACACAAACACACACACGCAGAACTCTATTAAACTGAGCTGTTTTGATTGAGTTTGTCACAAGCTGTTCATCCGTTTCGTCTTCAAATGTTTTCATCACGCCGCAATTGTGTTCCTCCCATCACAACCCTGCTTAATCTGCCGTCTATTGATCACTCTCCTTGGAAGGTTGTTTTCATTGGCTGAAATGGCGAGTGGCTCTGATAAAACTTGTTAAAGGAAGTCTCCCCCTCTGTTTGTTTAATTCCACTTTCAAATCTGTCAATTCAAAAGCGCTCCACACTGACCTCAACGTCTGGAGGATGAATCCAAACGCGGCATTCAAATTTTTTTAGACCTCTTTAAAATGCCGCGAAGACATGCCCTCCTGGTTCAAATCCATTCTCTTCACTTCGGCGTGTTCTCCCTTTGTGTTGCACAAATTCGTTTTTAATCGATAGCACTGTGTCGAAGGTCAGCGAATGAATAAATTACATCACTTTTCATTTAGCTGGGGCAGGAAAAGGGACAGCGGTTCTGGAATGCTTTAGTCGTCCAGACTCCTAACCGTGTAGTTCAAATGCCATAATGTTAACGACCCAGATTTCCAAATCTTACATGGCTTAAATTTAGCAGCGAAGCTCTATAAAAGCATACAAGTCGAATTATGCATGGCTGCATCTTCGTATCGTGCATGAGAGAAATTTGAATAAGTTCAAATGCCTTTTCCAAGCTATAGGCAATCTCATCTTTGGGTTTGGGTCATGGCTACATGGTTAAGTCAGGTTCTGCAGTGATTATCGTGAATGCTCTGCTACCTATGGTTTGGACATGATTAAAATTGCTGTGAGAATAATTGATAAATGTGGGACAGTATGCAACCTTGACTTTTTGTCGTCGACTGAGCCAACTTTCATTCAACATTTTGCTAATTTGTGTCATAAACATAATTTTTACTGCAAGATTGAATCTAGCACTTGATGTTTCGCTGATAAAGCCAGCAGATTGCAATTCTGACCCATAACGTTCTGCTCTTCTCCAGACTAAAAGTGTTTGTTTGCACCTATAACAGTCGCTTTTAATGATAAGCCCGTTTGATGTCAGATGCTCAGGTGTTTTGCTGCCGTTGTCAGTCTTTTCATGACTGGAATAACTAGAATTTTCAATATACACACCTTTGCAAAAGGGTCATTTGGTCCATCCCCAACAACCCCCCATCCCCCTTCACTGTTTAGCTGTTGCACTCTGTTACATCAAACACTATGATTTGTGCGTATTGGGTTTTGGGCACAGTCCTGCAGTGTCTGAGAGCTCCGAAAATCACAACGGGATTGAATTCACACAGCGGGGGACTGAATGCAGCAACACGAACTGTAAATACTTGTGTACATATTGGCTGTTGGAGAACTAGATAGACTACTTTTCTGAATCCAATCGTTTTATTTTATACCACGTTTTTCTCAGTTGTGTTTTTTTGAGACGAGTTATCGAAAACCAACTGCAGGAACATGATATTTGTACCAATTTCAAAATAATGTCTTTGGTTACTTGTACATAATTTTAACGCAAATAAAAATTGCTACTTTCAGTACTTTTTAAGGTTGTCGTTTTTGATAAGAATGTCAGTATAATAACATAGTTATATATATTCTCTCTCTTCTATCTCTGTCTATAGAGATACATACATGCATACATATACAGAAATGTTTGATCATTCTTCTAGAAGAGCGGTCAGGCTCTAATGCATGATGAAAGGTACTCTCTCTGCCTCTGCTCAAATTTCTCCCAAATGTGTCTAATTGGGTTGCGTTCAGGATTCTGTGCAGGCCATTCAAATTTATCAACACACTCATCCATGTTTTAATGTACATTGCCTGATGTAGTGGTGGCCAGTTATGTTGGAATAGGAAGGGCCATGCCCCAAATGGGCTATATGCACAGCTAATGTTTTTCAGCCAATAATAAACTTCCGAAGAAAGCTTAATGTGACTATTTTCAATTTTACAAGGTTCCTTTTACATCATTGATGTTGTAATTAAAATGCATTCAGTTAAATAGATTAAGGATTCATTTAGTTGTTCAAGCGTAAAACAAGATGAAAGATTGTGTAACCGCTAGTGCTGTCAGCAGTGACGTAGATATTTCTACCCCATCCCCGGTACTTAGATCATATATTAGCAAAGCCTTAACACTATGTCCAAAAAAGTGACGTGACCTCACCTCATGCTTAACACCACTGCCAGCCCGGTTTTAACTTAGCGTGATCATAAGCACCATCCCAACCCCACCCCCACCTCTTCACCTTGCACGATCATAACGCCCCATTCACACAGGGCTTCAGCTCAACGCTTGACAAAGGGCGTGTCTGAAGTTGGGGCTGACGCGATCATCGTAGCAGCATCAACCAAAGAAATTAGTCAGCAATCGGCTACTGTCTGAGCTGGTGTATTTGCATACAGCAATCTGATTTGCTGACGCTTCCGTCTGTGATTGAAAAGTTGAGCAATTGCCAACTTCCGCAGCGAGCAACGCCTCTGAAGCAGCGCCGACGGATCCACAATGCAGTTCGGCAACGCCTGACGTCAATGGAGCGTAAACACACCAACAACCCCTCACATCAACACCCACAACCCACCCCACCCTATTTTTTTTCCCCATATTTTGCACGATCACCGAGACCAACTGTCTTCATTTTATGGGTTCGTAAGCAAGACCAAACACCTCAACCCTCCGGTTATTTACTTCTAGAGGGCCCCACCTTTAATCTTGCTGGTGGGCCCATGCATTTGTAATTTAATGCAGTGCTTCTTGCTTGGTCTGGGACCCACTTTATATTGTAAATCTATTAGGCAGTGAAGATCACAGTTTTGTTTTTTGTTTTTTTGTTTTTTTAAATCAGACCTAAAACATGGCGATTTTTATAATGGAAAGACCGTTCACTGGAAGCCCTGGTGCTGGCTGGCTGAAATTAAATGTCTGTGCATATACACCATTGTTCCCTCATGTTGGGAGCATGAAATTTTTGCAAAATCTTCTTTCACTGGAACTATGGGGCCAAGATCTGCAACCCTGAAAAACAACCCCACACCATCATCCACTAAACTTTACCCTTGGCACAATACAGTCAGGCAAGTACAGTTCTTCTGGCAACCACAAAACCCATACTCTTCTATTGAACTGCCAGAAAGAGAAGTGATATTTCTCTCCAGAGAACATGTCGACCACTCTAGAGTGCAGTGATTGCATGCTTTACACCACTGCATCTGATGCTTTGCATTACACTTAGGGATGTAAGGCTATTTGGGATGTAAGGTAAGAAGCTATTTACGCACTGTTCTTGAGCTAATGTTTAAGGTTGCATGATGTTATGAGGTCTGTTGCTCTTGGCATGTTCTCACTTGGCTCTGCACTCTTTCACACATACACTTCGGCCAATTTAGCCTAATTCACTTATAGCGCATTATCTTTGGACTGTATGGGCAACTAAACCCAAGCGAACACGGGGAGAACATGCAAACCTCACACAGAAATGCCAATTGACCTAGCCGGAGCTTGAACCAGCAACCTTCTTGCTGTGAGGTGATCGTGCTAACCACTGCACTACCGTGATGCCCTAGATCACCTAATATCGCATGTTAATATCAAATATCAGTTGACTGTGAAATATTTATTAGTAAGGAAACAAGAGGCAACCTATCACCGTGCCATGCTTGAGCTCCTGAGAGCAAACCATTCTTTCACTAATGTTTGTTTGTAAAGCAGTCTTTGGGTCTGGATGCTTTTTTCGAACACCTGAGTTCAATGGTTTGTCGAGGTCTCCCAAAATCTTTGGCTATATAGTTTATCTGTACGTGATGATGTACATTTAGCCATTGTTCTTCTAGTATAATACCAGACAGGCTCATCAGCAGCCCAGTCTGAAACAAGTTGCCATGTTTTTGACAACAGGAATGTTTAAAATTGGGTGGAATAATTCTGATTTTCAACTACAAGATATGAAGACATTAGTTATTCTGACCATTGATAAACCATTTTTAAATTGCTTTTAAATCAAATATATAGTAGTCAACATTTGAAGTGAATCAAAAATGTTTTTTCAAAATTGTCCTAGGACAAGAATGGGCGTTGTTTAAAAGATTTAGGTTTAGACTTCGGGTTTACAACATTAAATGGTGTAAAGTAACTAATTACAAATACTCAAATTACTGTAATTGAGTTGTTTTTCTCGGGAATTGTAATTTATTAAGTAGTTTTAGAAATACTTTTACTTTCTCTTGAGTAAATTTTGGCGAGGCAGCGGCGCAGTAGGTAGTGCTGTCGCCTCACAGCAAGAGGGTCGCTGGTTCGAACCTCGGCTCAGTTGGCGTATCTGTGTGAAGTTTGCATGTTCTCCCTGTCTTCGTGTGGGTTGCTACAGGTGAATTGGGTAGGCTAAATTGTCCGTAGTGTATGAGTGTGTGTGTGGATGCTTCCCAGAGATGGGTTGCGGCTGGAAGGGCATCCGCTGCGTAAAAACTTGCTGGATAAGTTGGCGGTTCATTCCACTGCGGCGACCCTGGATTAATAAAGGGACTAAGCCGACAAGAAAATGAATGAATGAGTAAATTTTTATTGCTGTGTCTGTACTTTTACTTCACTACTTTCCTTCCACCTGCAGTCACTATTTTTTCTTGTCTATGAGGATTAGAAAAATCAGTGTTGTGATTCCTGTCCAATCAAAGGTAAATCACATCACAATAAACAACAGTACCTCAAGACATGGACACTATAAAATTGGAGCAGACTGGAAGCATTTAAAGCAGGGGTCACCAAACTTGTTTCTGGAGGGCCGGTTTCCTGCAGATTTTAGCTCTAACCCTAATCAAACCCACCTGAACATACTAATTAAGGTTTCAACAGGTATACTTGAAACACCCAGGCAGGTGTCTTAAGGCAAGTTGGAGCTAAACCCTGCAGGAACACTGGCCCTCCAGGGCCGAGATTGGTGACCCCTGATTTAAAGTGTCCAAGTAGACGTCCAAAATCTTTACACACGTTGACCCAGAGACTGTCTAGGTGCATGTCACTGATGAGAAGATGACGGATGTTTATGAAATGGCCTTAAACACACAGCACGCACAAGATGTCAACATGAAATCGGATTGATATTGTACTCCAACGTCGTGGAAACGTTGCAGTTTGTTTGGAAATGAAAATCAGGTAGACTTCACAATTCAATGCTTGATGATTTGTGGACGTTACCACTATGACATCTATCAGTTGTGGGATTTTAGTTATACCTGCAATAAATGTCAGTATTTGACGTCAATATGACATTGGTTTAAGATGCTGGCTCTGTTGGATTTTAATCACTTTCCACACAACCTACAAGCAACCAAATATCAAATCAAAAATCAAAATAACTTTGTTCTTAGACTCTGGCTAGACCAGGGGTGGGCAAACTCGGTCCTGGAGGGCCGGTGTCCTGCACAGTTTAGCTCCAACCCTAATCAAACACACCTGCTTATAGATTTCTTGTGATCTTGAAGACACTGATTAGTTTGTTCAGGTGTGTTTGACTAGTGTAGGAACAAATCTCTGCAGGGACACCGGCCCTCGAGGATCAAGTTTGCCCATCCCTGGTCTAGACACTGAATTTTGGTCACCTGACATCACAACCTATTAATGTCTTATGACATTGTGTGCCAGTGACACTGGGCAATAACTATGTACTACAAAATGTTACGTTTAAACAAACAAATGCACAAATTACAAGTAAATCATGAGCTTTTCATAGCGCAATACTCACTACTCGAGTACTTCTTAAAGGGCTACGCAAGTACTGGTACTTTTACTTGAGTATGATTTTTCGGTTCTCTTTCCATCACTGATAACGTTTAACTACTTTAGTGAAAGTTGATGATCCACTTCCAATGTTGACTGCTGTATAATTAATTCTAGGACTGTTATGATCAAATGTCAGAATAAACCAATTTGTCAAATTCAGGAATACTAATAATTGTAGTACTATAAACTCAAGACAATCTTTTTCTTATTTAGAAAATATTTATTTGTTAAGCAAAATATTTCACACACACATTTATTTCCTACTACAACATGCCCAAAAGATTGAATTAAATTTAGCAATTTTAGTATAAATTCACAAGAAATGAAACACTTCGAATATAAAAGCAAAGCTATTTTACACCATTGTTCCTTTCCAGACAGTGAGAGTCCACTAAGAGTTCAGCTGTTTTGTGGTCACTGCAAGTTAGGCACCCAAAATTCCCATTATATGATCTTATCCTACAGGTGGGATTGTTCTTGAGTTCTGTTTTGGTCTCTTCGGTCATAGGCAACCCCTTCGCGATGTCCTGATCCTGCATGGTCAAAGTCGGGTACGGGGTTTCTGGGTCACAATCTTTGTCCTCCAGTAGCTCACTCAGGGTGCTGATGTAGATCTGTGCCATCTGAAGCGTCTCAGACTTGGACAGCTTCCTGTCACTCTCCACATTAGGAATAACACTCCTCAGGCGGTCGAAAGCCACGTTCAAGCCCAGCATCCTCCTCCTCTCTCGGGCGTTAGCGGCTAGTCTGCGACGCCTCCGGGCTCGGGCGATAGAGCTCTGCTCTTCACTGGGATATGAAAGGCCAGTGAGCCGGAGCTGGACGAGTGCGCAGGGGTCACAGCTCGCCCTGTCCTGCAGCTGCTCCTCTCTCCAGCCCATTGGGGCTTTAGGACACTGCTCTGAGTGCGATCTGTCAGTCTCTCTCCAGATAAACTGGCCAAAAGGGGTGTCCGGATGGGGCATGGTGAGCGCTAGAGTCTGATCTGAGGCATCAGAGAACAGCAGAGCTGTATTTATTGAGGGGCGGGTGTGTGAGGGTCGTGTGCGCTGAGAAATGAATAGAAATGAGTCTCTTTGATAATGACCACAGGGAGTCTATTAACTCAGTTCATCAAAAGTGGATTAGATGCGTATGAGTGATCACTGACGGGCCTCCTGACACTCGGAGGTAAACACAGATTACTGCTGCTTAACAACTACACTAATGGCAATAAACAACTGTATTTGTTGTACTCTACATACTTCATTTGGATTCTGTTTGTAGGATGTTAAAGTAGAAGTTCTGCCTTCAAAAGTGAGAACTAAGAAGAAGAAAAAACACTTGGCTGTTTAGGTGTAGTGTCAGGAATTGTACTGTACTTTAAAATTTAGGACTTTTTATTCTTCCATAAGTAAAAAAACAAGGCTTTATTTGGTCTTTTTTTGTTACCTGTTCCATTTCAGTTAGTTATTTAAATGCACCTTTGAGATGTGAATTACATTTAATACTTGATTTGGCGTTTCTTAAACTTTGCCCCTAATATTTGTTCTTATTTGTTTCAGACTCTAGGTTATGTCAACAAAACAGATCAATAATGTGACTTAAAAATAATCGATAATTATTATATTAATAATTATATTAATCGATAAATAATTAATATTCTTTAAAAAAATACTATATATATATATATAGTGCTCAGCATATATAAGTACACCCCTTATAAATCTTTTAAATTAATATTTTTCAATGGAAAGCTATATATTATTATATTTGTGCATATAGATTAGATTAGTCTGTACTGAAGCCAAATCTGGACATAATCTAACAAAAAAAACTTACGATAACGGTCTAAAAACTAGTACACCCAAATTTATGTTATAGAAAAATATTAAATGCAAATCAAAAAAAAAGAGGAAAAATCAAGAGAAGCAAGAAAAAAAAAGAGTTTTTGTAGGTTGTAATTTATTTTTGTAATATTTTGCTTGAATTTAATTTTATTATCTTTTGATTTCTAAATATGTTTGGTGACAAAAATATTATTTTAATGAATATATGTCTGTAATATATCTGTATAGTAAATCTGTTTTGTTTAAATGCACCAAAATACATTGTCTATATTCACTGACAAATGGTTAAATATATTCACTCTTAACTGTGCTTGGTTTACTCTCAATTATACTGTTATAAAAGTCAAATAATCAAGTAAATAATATTTAATAAATTTGCCAATGTGTGTTTTTTTTTAGTTTATTAATTTATTAGATCTTTTTTTTTTTTTTTACTATTTAATGTCAATTAAATGTAACACTGCCACTATTAAACAATTTTTAATTATTATTATTTTTAAAAATAGTTATGGAAATTGGAATAGATCAGAATCAGTTTTGCATAAATCTGAATGACCATCGGAAAACTATTCCCTCTGTTTTTTGACATTATTTTAATTAAAACATTAAAACACACACTTTGCCTGTGTAATTAAATAACATTTGCACATTTTAACAACATATTTAGAAATCATCCCCAAACAAGCAAATCAGTTTAATTGCATTACTCCTTCCTTTAAGTAGCTCGTTCACAATGAAAAACTTGGTTATTGTTTATAATGACTTTTGCAATAATGCCTGGAGGAATAATCCTGATTTTCAACTACAACAAAAGAAAACATTACTTATTCTGACCATTTGCAAATAACAATTAACAGACTGTTTTATTCGGTTTTTTTTGTTTGTTTTTTTTGTTTGTTTTTTTTGCCTAAAATACACAGTAATCAACATTCGAAGTGAATCAAAAATGTTTTTTAGAATTGTCCTATGAAGTATGGGTGTTGTTCAATAGTTTTAGGACAACTTTAATGAAAGGTGACGATCCACTTCAAATGTTGACCAATGTATAATTAATTCTAGCACATTTATAATCAAATGTCAGAATAAAACCAATTTGTCAAATCCAGGAAAACTATTTACATTACTATCAAGTGATTTTTTTGAGAGGACTCAAACCATTTAAGGAAACCGATTACAACAAACCATTTAAGTTCAAAACCTAATCCCAATGAGAACTGTGAACTCAATCCATTTAAGTAAACAAAACAATTTGAGCACAGAAAACCCAATAAATCAAGAGAACTCAAACTGAGTACTGTAAAACCCAATAAGTTAAGGCAACTTAAACCATTTGAGTTAAAACTAATCTATAAGAGTAATGTGAACTTACTCCATTTAAATTGAATTAATGAGGTATTTAATTAATTCCTTACCCTCAACACTGAGTTCAAAACTCTTTTTAAAAGAATATAATTAACTTTCAGTAACTTTTGAGCTAACTACACTCGTTTAATTTGATTAAGCTGACTGTTAGACAGTATAGTATTTAAAAAATTAGTTAAGGAAATTGGAGCACACCAGAAATTATTTTGCATGGTCATCTAAATCAGGGGTTCCCAAACTTTTCAGCCAGCGACCCCAAAAATAATCATATCAGTGGCTCCCGACCCTCATTTTTCAAGGTGGTTGTACTGTAAATATGTACACGTTGCAGACACAACTATAGGCAAATATAAACATGAGCTTACTGACAACACAAAAATGCAACAGTCTATTAGCCATGTAATGTTTTTTAAAGTCATTTACTGTATGGATTTAATTACATTTTGCTTTTAAAATTAAAGGCTGATGGCTGATTGTTATTTTTATGTTGTTGTTTCTTTAATGCAACTATTAACTATATTCTGTCGGTTATAAATAAAATATGGTAATTCTAATAGTTTAATAAAATTTATTTGAGTTTTGGATATCACCAAGCAACCCCTTGTCATTGTCCGCGACCCCCCTGGGGGTCCAGACCCCCACTTTGAGAACCACTGATCTAAATGACCATCGAAAAACTATTTTAATAGCATATTTAGAAATCATCCCCAAACAAGCAAATCAGTTTAATTGCAGTACTCCCTCCTTTAAGTAGCTCATTCACAGTGAATAACTTGGTTATTGTTTATAATGACTTTTGCAATAATGCAAGTGTGATAGTGGCTTAATTTAAAGCCTTTTACTCAGTCTTTTCATATAATCTGCTCATTGTACATGAAATATTCTCAGGCAATAAAGTGCAGTTCATAAAGGTCTAATTGACAGGCGACATCCGCAGCACTCAGTCTAATCCAATTACCCATAGAACACACACCGCCAGCGCAGAAACCCCCCACACACACACACTCCACGCACTGCAATATTCAAGAGCAACAAAAGCAGATTTACTTTGCCCATGGAGGGTGAGGGGGGTATTCATGTTGTGGCTGGGTAGGTCTTGGCACACTTCACATATTAAAGCTAATGAAGCGGCTCATTGAGGCGAGGACGCGGGCTGAGATCAAACCAGTGTGGGGTGGGCGCATTCAGGGAAACCCCGTGTAGAGGGTAAATTGGGGTGGATTCACGCCTGTCAGAGCGAAACCAGCCCGAATGAAACCAAATTCTCATTGAGGGGATTAGTGACACAGGATGAATCGACGGTAGCAGCTTCTTTTCACATGGTGCCAATGAAGCCACATTTTGCAGGGCGCACGAGCCAAAACCCTGAGCTGCCCATATTGCTGCAAAGTGACACTTGTCACAATTCATTAAATCTTAGCACACACCCTGACATGCACTGGATATGTATGCCAGCAAAAATCCTGTCATGCTGGGGTTTTTTTTTTTTTTTTTTTTTTTCCTTTAGTGGAGAGAAGAAAAGTTAACCTGCACACTGTTGTAGCTGACGTGTAGTTTTGGATTTGTTTTAAGGTTTTACAAAGAAGAAAAGGTAATGTTTGGGAAGTGTTCTGAAGGAGGTGTGTTTACACTTAATTTTGATGGTCCCTGTCACAGATAGGCTGTGATTGACTTTTATGTAGGCAAGCTAGTAAGCATGCACTAACTCACACAAACCATTTCCTCTACACACAATTTAGATGCCGACTGAAAAAAAAAACATCAAATGTACTGTGTGTGTGTGTGGATACCTGACTGTTTTGTGTGATTTAGAAGTTTTCAATTTATTTCTGAAAAATCATTTTTGCTGTTTGTTTATTTATTTTATTCAGCTTAACATTTCGTTATTTGGTTTAACTTTTAAAATAAATCACACCAGACTCTGTTGCAATCATAATAGTTTATTTTTCATGGTTAAAACTAACAAACAAATAATATTTAGGGATGGCTGACGTGAAACTGACATTTCGACACAGTGTCGAGATCCCGAAGCGCAAGTGTTTCGAAGCATGATCCGAAACACCCAGGTCACGTGACTAAAGTGTTTCGAAACACTTGGTCACGTGACTAAAACGATTTAAAGCATTGATCATTTCAGAGGCGTTTCAAGACCCAGAGAGTCTGCATTTGACTGGCATGATCAAAATTATTACTCTATCTCGTAGAGCCTAGTGGACCGTGCATGTGCACATTGATACTGTGTTTCAAATTTATTTTGTGTTCGAATCCCGACTAGTCCAAATACTCCAAAACCATGATTTTATGTATTTTAATCATGTTACTGTTTTATGGTGTAATCTAGATAGGATACAGCTGCGGATATGCCATCAATTTAGCATCATTTTTGTAACACTGTAAAACAATAATTCATATTTTTACAGTACTGTGATGAGTTTAGGTTTTGGATAGACGTTAATAAAATACAATGGGAAATTAAATTAATAATATATATAATTATTGTTAACTTCTGGCCACAACTGTATCTGATCTAGCAACAACCCTGTTTTATGAACAAAACAATACAAATTTATTTACAAGGTGTTTATTCATATGTCAGAGCAATGTTGAAACAAAACGATACAATAACAAAGCATTACCAACTGGTATTAAAGCATTTCAAAATAACTATATCAGTCTGGATTCAAACCCACTATTCCCGCATGGTGGTCACGAACTCTTACCACTCAACCAAACTATTTGCAAATTCAATGCTACAAAGTGGGGTTTCATACCTCAATTTGCTCAACTGTTCTTTGCTGAAGCTGTTTCAGTGAAATACAAATAAAATGACCACTAAGTGTCACCGTAGAGTGGTGTTTCGAAACGTTTCGAAGCTTTGACACATTTGCTTCGATAGTTTCAGTGTTTCACGAAGCCTCGCTTTGCCCACCACTAATAATATTGTCCTACTTACATTCTGTGTCACCTCCAAACAGTTAAACCTGTATGCAGGAAAGGCAGCCATTTTAAGGCTTCCATTTCCCCATCGATTAGGGTTCTACCATGTTAGATGATGTCATAGGGGGAAAAATCAAGGAAACCATTGATTTTGATGGAACATATTAATCAGACACTTTTTTTTTTAGGTAATTCTGAGATGTATATGTTGCATGTTACTACCATATGTATTGTCTCTTAAGATATTTTTGACTTGCTTTGGAAGTTGTATATCTTTTCATGTGGTATGTTCTAACAAAATGGGTGGAGCCAAACTC